>NC_000078.6:50421299-50721299 GCF_000001635.26 Mus musculus | reverse complement strand
GTTTACATGTGTTTCTATTAAGACTGGTTATATAACTAGACATTCAGTATCTGTCACTAGCTCCACAGTTTCATTGACAGTCTAAAACTACATTTCTTATAGCATTGAAGTTTTGTATAATAAACCAAGTCAGTATTTTATCTTCTGTCCTTGCATCTGCAATATATCCTTCCACTCCTTTGATGAGCCTTAGTTAATGGTTTTATGGCCTAAAGGAATGTATTCCTAAATTGTAAATCTGTATCAATGCCTGCTTTCTATCTCAGAGCAATTAACTTGAAGACTGGCAGAGTTCTAATTGCAGTTTTTATATCACAGAGGGCTCTAATTGCAGTCCTTATTATAAAGAACTCAATAATTGCTAGTACGAACTTAGGAATTCTTATAGAATTATCGTTAGGAATTAAGAAATTATCTATTTTTCTATATGGCATCACTACCAGACAGTGCACCTTTGTTGATGTACAGAAAATCTACCTAATAGGGGGGACTAATATCGAGGGATTGTTATGCTAATTTAATAATGACAGGAAAGGCATATCAACAGCAAGAATCAATCCTGAGGTTACTCTCTTAGGGCCTGCCTCCAGAGCTCATCCTTTGAAGTCTATGCAAAACAGTGAACATCTCAGAAAAGTCATCTGCTAGTCTTAGCCACTCTTAGATGGCTTCTGGCAATCCAGGACTACGAAAATAATTGTGAAGAGTAAAAGAACTTCCAGAGGTGTCACCCTTCTTGATTTCAAGCTGTACCAAGAGCCTTAGTAGTAGAAATCACATGGTATTTGCATAAAACTGACATGTTGGTCAATGAAATTGAATTGAAAATCTACATGTTATTTCATACACCTGTAAACAACCTGGATTTTTATAAAGAAGTCAGATAAACACAATGAAAAAAAAAAAAAGAAAGAAAGCATCTTCAGCAAATGGTGCTGTTCTAACTGGATGTTGCCATGTAGAAGAATACAAATAGATCCATACTTATTACCCTGGACAACACTCAAATACAAGTGGATCAAACACCTCAACATAGAACCAGATACATTTGAACCTGATCAATGAGAAAGTGGGGAACAGCCTTGGATGCATTGGCACAGGAGACAACTTCCTGTACAGAACATAAATAGAGCAGGCACTAAGATCAACAAATAATAGCTGGAACATCATGAGACTAAAACGCTTCTGTAAGGCAAAGAATACTCTCAATGGGACAAAGTCATAACCTACAGAATGGGAAAACATTTTCACCAACTCCATGTCTGACAGATGCCGTATATCCAAAATATATAAAGGGCTCAAGAATGTAGACTTCAACAAACCAAATAATCCAATTAAAAAATGGAGGTACAGATCTAAACAGAGAATTCGCAACAGATGAGCCTCAAATGGCTGAGAAACACTTAAAGAAATGTTCAACACCCTTAGCCATTAGGAAAATGCAAGTCACAACTCCTCTGAGATTCTATCTTAATCTTCCATAATGGCTGAGAACAATAGCATGTGTGACAGCTCATGCTGCTGAGGCTATGAAGCAAGGGAATGTTCCTCCAATCCTGTTGAGAGTATAAACTTGTACAACCTTCTAGAAATCAATGTGGAGGTTCCTCAGAAAACTGGAAAACAGTCTACTTCAAGATATACCACTCTTGGGCAAATACCCAAAGGATACTTTATCATAGTATCCACAAAGATACCTGCTCAACTATGTTCATAGTGGTTTGATTCATAATAACCTGAAAGTGCAAACAACCTAGATGTCCCTGAATAGAAGAATATATTAAGAAATTGTGGTGTTTTACACAATAGGGTATTATTTGTCTCTTTTTAAAAATGACATTACAAAATTTGCAGGCAAATGGATGGAACTAGAAAAAAATCCTGAATGACATAACCCAAACTTAGGAAGACAAACATGGTATGTTCTTACTTATAAATAAATATTAGCTGTTAAATAAAGGATAGCCATGCTACTACAATCCACAGACCCAGAAAGGCTGAGTAACAAGGAGAGTTCTATGGGGGATGTGTGGATCTCCCTGGGAAAGGGAACTAGAATAGATTTTATAGTTGGACTAAAGGCCGGTGGGAATGGGAGCAAGAGGGATTTCGTTGAGGTGTGATGGAGGGAGAGAGTCTGGAGAGAGGCGACTGGAATTGCAGCCTATTTGCCAGCGATGTGGAAGCCTAGAGCCCTAGAAACTTCTGAGATGTTATGATGGTGATTCTAGCAAAGACTCATAGTAATGGAAGATACAGAGCCTGAACTAGCCATTTTCTGTAACCAGGCAAGGTTTCCAGTAGTGGGACTGGGACACTGACCCAGCCACAAAACCTTCATCCTACAATCTGTACAATCTGTCCTGCCTGTAAGATGTTCTTGGGAGCTGGTGGCAATGTCCAACCAATAAGTGGTCTGATTTGAGGCCGGCCATGAGAGGGAGCTTGCTAATTTCTCCACTGTTATGGATCCTTGGCTGTCAGTCTTCCAGTTCATAGTTACATTAAGTTATAGAAGCATCTTTCCTCACTTCTTGCCCAGTTCAAATGCTTTTAGGGATCCTTCACTGTATTTCAGGCAGTCAGAACTGTGTGATCTGAACTTAGTTGTATGTTCACTCTTCTAAAATACCTATAAATCAATATAATTGCAGTAGAATTTGTCAAAGAAAGCATCCTTAAGAGATAAAAAGCAGACAAGAAAAGCAAAAAGAAACAAAGGCATAATAAGTCTCACATGAACAAAACTAACTAAAGCAGATAAAAACAAGAGCCAAAATGTCAATGGCCATGGAAAGAAATAGTGTCTATGGGCAGTAAAATGCAGGGCCAGTTTTCCTCTCAGACTTTGTCTCTGTGAGAGTTTATTATGATGAGGGTTTATCAAACACAACAGCCAGAAAAATAAAAGAAAGGTTGGAGACCTAGAATTTGAGACACCACCAAAATATCCTACCTACTGTTCCAAACAGTGGTTAACAAATACATCTTAAGTTGTGTTTTAAGATCACAGCACTTGAGATATGTGGTATGATTGATTGTTCTTTCTTTATATTCTAATAGTTAATGAGATCTGAGGAAACACAATCAGTTATTTTCTATAACTTGGTCAGAGAAGAGGGATCGGTATGCTGGGCTGCTTGTGGTCCTTTTCGCCCTGCCCTTTCTCATTTATTAGTGTTACTGCTGTTTATTTTGTGATGTTGGAGGATCAAACCAAGAGCCTTGCACATGATAGGACTGCAGTCTCCCTCAGAGCTACTTCTTTGGCTCCTTTCTACCATTTTCTACTATGATACAGGATTCAGAGGAAGAGCCTGAATCTGAAGTTTCTTAGTTACTTTTAATCCTTTTATAGTAAATACTTAAGAGTTCCCAGACTTTGTGGAAACATAGTAACACAGTAGACTCAGCTGGTCTCAAACACCTTGCCTCACCTTGCTTTCATTCTTAAAGCTGACAGTCCCCAAGGACGATCCCCCAACTGGGTATCAAATTCCAATTAATTATCTAATTAATTATCTAATTGTGAAGTCATATACACAAGCAAAAGTACACAGACTGGGGAGGTTGTGTTTACATATCTGTGCATTAATGCATATATGAAAAGAAAAGTCCATAAATGTGAGAGGGAACAAGGCAGAAAACAAGGAAGAGGTGGGGGTCTGAAAAGTAAGGGGTGAATGACATAATTACCTTTTAGTTAAAAATTAAGAAATATATTAAAATATGAACTACAAATCTGAATAGAAAGTTCACAAAAGAAAAAATACAATGGCTAACAGTGCACATGGTATATATTTTATATTAATATATACTTATTTTAATACCATTTCTAGTAGACAACAGACTAATCTTTTACTATATGTTCACTTAATATTTACTTCACTTTAGAATTACATCTATACTAAATATTCCAAACTCCGATTCTTGGTGTTTAGTCTGCATACAAAATAAGTATATCTTTGGTTTAGCAAAAGTAGCTATTCATCCTGTCTTTAGAAATTGGCTTATCTGATTTACTTCCCATCAATGGTTTTCACGTGGCAGGTGTTGAGTGGGATACAGAAGGTGAAATGTTCCTGAGGGAAAGAAGACAGGCAATTGGAAATAAAATACAGGCAAAATCCTCCAGATTATTTTTGTGGTGACAGAGATGCTAGAAACAGTTGGCAGGCTGGTGGACAGTCAAGGATGGGACCTAGAAAGACTGCAGGAGCCTTCTGAAAGGCAGCCTCAAGGAGAGCTCCCATCTTTGTAGTTTTGACATGCGATGACCTTATCAACAAAGTTTGATGACAATAATAGCAGTAGGCAGGCGAGTAAACAGTAATTGTAAACTCAGGTGGGTGGCGCGGTGCCTTTTCCTCTTCATGAAAAGGTCCCTGTGGTGTTTCGCTCTGTGAAGTCAGTAAAATTGACCTATTCGGGGCTTTTCTAACTTTAACAAGTGTGATTTAGTCACACTGTTCTGAATTCTTGTTCCTTTCCATATACTTCCTTGGGGAGAAGAGAAGAATGGAACAGCTAAATGGGAAAAGGTTTATCCTTAACTACCGCGTCTACTCTCTCCTCTCATCATCAAAGAACCACACACTGTCCTGCCAAACAATTGAACAGAAGGAAGCAGATGCCCGTCTCCAACTCCTTGTAGGATCAGGGGTGGATTGAACAACGGTGGAGATTTGCAGACAGTTATTGTCTTTGTCTCTGAGTGTTTGTTTACTTAAGAGCTTTAGTTTTTCTTCTGCAATGAAATATGCAGACCAGATGAGCGACTGATAGGTAGCATGAACTTTTATTAGTATGTGCTTTCTTTGATCATATTTTACTTTCCTACTGTGTGACCTAAAGTTACTACTGTGTGACCTGCAGTAACTTCCTAAAGCGGGTAAGGTGGAGGAAGAGAGGATTACCTGGTGAGGGTCAGGCCATCGTTACTAACATAGAGTTGCTTGATGGCGGAGGAAGGAAATCTGGACATCAAATGACTTTTATTATTGTTTTTAAGTTCTCTGCCAGTAGTCCGACTCTTTACAGCCTGTACCTGGGACAAACAATATTCTTAGAAGAGGAGACAGCAAACATAGTGTGGCCCAAGAAAACAGACAATTATTATAGTCCTATGTACACATGAATGTACACAAGATATGGTTACATTAAAATAGGGCCTAGAACTTTGCATCTGTAACTGACGTGTATGCAAGATGTATGGACAAGAATAAAGTTTGTTTTAAAAAGAATAAGAATTGTGAATTGAACTAAACTGTATATGTGTAGTTATAAATTAAATGTGTTTACACACACACATACACACAAACATACACACACACACACACACACACACATACACACACACACATGTACACATTATGGGAGCTAAGTAAGAGGTGTGAACTCAGTATAACCTCAGTTCCTTATGATGAAGCAGTGTGTTTCATCCCTCTGCGATTCATTTTCTCTCAGCAAACCCAAGCTAATACTCAGGGAAACACTGTAAGGGCTCAGTGAACTGATGCACATGACACATGACACAGTTTGCCTGGCTCAAGTCTGTCTAGTACTTATGGGCTGTTACTACTATGTTAAACATCTTCCATTCTAGAGAGTTTTACTGTTTCATATGCATATGTTCTATTTACTTTTGCTGGGTTTCTTCACACTTGGCTGCTCATAAAGGACCATAGGGGAAAATATATAAACCTAACTTTGCACTACTTCGCTTAAATATCTATGTGCTTGGCAACTTTGAGGAGCACTTTAACATCGCAGCATACCATATATAGGATGGCACTTTCAAGAGCACTTACGTGGTTTGGATGTTTCCTCAATACCAACTGGTTCAATCCTTGAAAACACTTACAGGGATGAGGAGACAAACACAGAACATAAATAGGGAGATGCATTCTCCAGAAAAAGACCCAAATAAGCCCTAGAGTCAGGGAGTACATTTTACAGTTTTCTAGGTATGGGGGGTTTTACCCAGGATTCTGTGCTCCCGCGCACAGTTGTGTGCACATGATAGCATGTACAAGGACACATGTGATCCTCATGAGGATGAAACTGTCCGGGGTCTGGATGCTTACTTACATCAAGAGACTAACCAGGTCAGGTTAGACTATTTTGTTTAATGGGCTTCTTTGCCCTGTTGTCCGCTGTGGTACAGATGCTATTACTAGGTGGTGATTGCTGAATCCTTCTCTACCACCAAAGCTAGGGGACAATGAATCATAATTCACATTTCATTAAATGCAGATGTAATGCAGGAGGCATTATTTCATTGGCTAGACTGTCTCTTCTTTAATCTTAAATCACTGTGTCATTTTCCCAGTCCTCCTCGGGCCTTTTTCTGTGTCTTTGTTTGGCAAGACTTCCTCTTGTTTAGGCCCCTCTCCTTCACTCCTCCAGGGAGAAAAACAAAACAAGAATAAAACCCTCTTTAGTATCATAAAATAAATCTCAAAAGCAAATGTATCCCCCAGAGAGCCCAATAATGCCTTACTTCAGGGATCCATTTTCTCTCTGCCGCATAGAGCTCTCCAAACCTTTTGGCTTAGCACTGTCCTTCTTCACATTGCCACCTGCAAAGCCCTGTGCATCTTTAGTGCCAAGAAGCAGAAGATTTCCTAACAAGAGTAATTGCAATAGGATTTAATTATGTTGTCTGCAGCATAGGGCCAGTAACCTTAATGATAATGTTACAATAGAGAGCTCTAGAAATGGGTTCCGTAGGTAAAAATCGGAGCCCTATGTCTGTAATGCACACTTTAATAGCCACCGAAAGCCAGGTGCCATCAGAGTGCACCCAGCATCTATAAGACACTGAACATTAAGCAAGCTCTGCAAACTCCCAAGGCTTGAAGGGTGTCATCATGTTACAGTCACTTAGAAAACTGAATGATGATCTATCAGACATGTTTTAAGAAATACACAGTTAAAGAAAGGGTTATGATTTACAAATAACAAGAGCATTCTAAGTTTTGAACAAATCACGATAGATATAGGAGTGAAACAGAGCCCTGAGTTTAGAGAATAAAATAGATTAAAAAAAAATACTGAATCTTTTGTTAGCTGCTCCAAAATTGGTATTTGCATAATATAAAGTAGATCAGAAGGTAGCCCTTGTAGGCTTTCTAAATGTTATTTAAGGGCAAAATCTATGCATTTAATAATACTGCTTAATTCAGCTATTTCTTTAAAAAGAAAGAAACAAAAAAAAAAGAAAATAGAGGAAAAAGAAAATGTTGTAAATGTTCACTCATCAGCTTCCGTAGTACGCTTTTTGAATAACATGGAAATAGTATTAATGGTATATTAGGACTTCCATAATGCTTTTTATTTGAAAATCCCTGAAGCCATTGCAAACATTAATAACATGAACAAAAGTCCTAATAATAATACTCACTGTTCTCAAGCAGAAAAGATTACGAACCTCATTTTGTAGATGCCGAGGTTTAGTCACAAATAGGCTAAGGAAATTGCCTCTGACTACAGAGGCAGTCACCAGCCGAGCTGGCAATAGAAATCAATGCCTTTTGATTCCTGCATCCCCATTCCAGACAATGTACCATTTCCTATAGAAGCAAGAAGCTTTCTATCTGTACTTCCAAATGTAACATTTGACTTCAAAAGACTCTCTGAGACTTTCTAAACCTCCCTTCTCTCTTCTCTCAGTGCCTGCCCAGCACCTTTGTACCTTAAAATCAGACTCCATACCTAAATTGCATTTCCCTTATAATAGGGCCGTTTTGCTCATCCAGATTGGTAAATTATATTTTTAGTAATCTCACTTCAGTTAGTACGGCCATATAAATACTCAGAGCTGCCTTGTAGTGACCATTGTATTCCCTTATGTGATGTGGGAAATGTCACTCTACTCCTAAGTGTCGAGGGGTCTAGTCAGAAGGTCAGTGCATATGTTTGTTTCAGCGGTGGATATGAATTTAGTAATGGGTGACTTGGGTGTGGTCAAGCTTACCTGTTCATGCTGGAATCTGCAAACATTTGAATGAAAGTAGGAGTATTTGCTTGCTTCTCTCCACCCCTAGATTTGGACTCTTTATTGAACATAAAACTAAATGATATATTTAAAATATTGTTTCCCTATACTTGGTAAATATTTGTCTTAACTCTGTTTTGTGTTTGACTCCATGTCAACTAAGTACTTGGTCTCTTGGAGTCCTTGAGGACGTAGTACTCAGACCCACCGGTTTCCTCTCTGGTTGTGCAGCTTAATCAATTCCACTCGTCCTGTAGAACTGCTATAGAGAGGTAGGGGAGCTTCCTGGCCTCACTCGAGAAAGCAATGTTCGCTGCCTGTTCATATTTTTCTTAAAGCCCCATCTCTGGCCAGTCAGACTCAGTGCTGCATGAGAACTCCTCTACAGAATCTCCCAAACAAGGTGAAAAAAAATCATTAGTAGTCCAGTTTCAATCTTCTGCACAGCTCAGGCAACAATAAATGAGTAATTTGCCGCCCTTCGCTTTGGCAACCCGAGGCCTAATGATTACCCAGGGACAGGATAATGGGACCATAGTGATTACACTATGTTTTTCTAACCACTTTCAAGGCCTTTGCTTTCAGACCTGCCCTAATGAAAAGAAAGCTCTGAAATTGGGCCAGGTTTTTATTAAAAATATTCTGACAGGCTCTGCTTAGATAAATGTATTCACTTCTCAGATTTGAACCTTCTTCTGATTTGGAAGGCACAGGCTTGAGAGTAGATTTGATTGCCTGAACACTCTGATAATGAGGAAATGAGATGTTGGTTAATTCCATAAGCTACTGGAACGACTTATTTAAAGAAGACGCGATGATAACCTGTCTCTAGGATTTAGACAGTGAACTGGTTCAGTAAAAACTATGCAGAACTAGGAGTCAGAAAACCTCAAGAATCTCATTTTTTTTTTGCTTATGCTATAAGATTATAATGTGATCTGATGAATAGGAACTAATCCTCTGAGTTTCATGGTTACTGTAGGCAGCTGTCAGTCATTTTCTAGGTAAGATGATGATGGTGAGAGATGATAGTGGGTACATACAAATACATACAGAGGTACTATTAAGTACAGGTAGATGTGTGTATGACTAGTTAATTTTGAATATTATTCATGTTCTTTATTTATTCTGTGTATTGTGTGCAGATGGGTGTGTGGTTGTATAAACATGTTTATATGAATGTAGGAGCTAGAGAAGGTTGTCTGGAATTTTCCTCCATCACTTTATCTTGTCTCTGTCCACTCATGCTAATGTTATAGGCACACATTGCCATGACTGGCTTTGCATGTTGTTGTTAGAAATTGGAACCAGAATTGTAGGTATAGGGCTTATAGAGAAACACTCTGGTCCATTGAATCATCTTCATAAGCTCTCTCTCTTTCTCTCTCTCTCTCTCTCTCTCTCTCTCTCTCTCTCTCTCTCTCTCTCTCTCCCTCCCTCTCCCCTCCCCTCCCCCTCCTCCTTCCTCTCCCCCACTCAGTATAATGTATCCTGGGTTGGAATCCCTGTGTAGGAAGAAATTATCTTGAATTTTTCATCCTCTTGCCTATATCTAATATTGGGATTGCAGGTTTGTATCAACATGTGTTGTTTTAGCTGGTTCTCAGATTCAAACCCAACGCTTCATGCATGATAGGTAAGCACCCTACCAACCGAGTTTTCAACCTAGCCCCACCATTTAAATTCTATGTGAAGATCATGTTTACAGCATTCTGTCAGTTTCTAAGCAATTCTGCAAGTCCTACAAGAGCTATCGCTTTTCTTAAATAGCATTATGCACCATAATTACTCTGAGGCATTCAGTGTTTACCTGGGGAAAGATTAGTAAGCAAACTCAAATGAATGCTAGTTCTGTGTCCTCCTGACTCATTGCGTGCATAGTGGCAGAACATGTTTGTATGTATAATTAATCTATTTTTAAAATAATATATTTCTTATGGTATCTGGCTTAGATAAGGTCTGTAAGCCACCAAACATAGAATATCTTCAACTCCATGGAGGACTAAAACATCTCTGCTGGTCAAAGCTCTGACACTATTCTTAGAAACACAAGCAAAGAGAGATTTGAAATTGTGAAGACAAAGCAAGGAGGAGCACATGTTGATGAAGTGGCCACAATAGGAGATGAAATGCAGCCATACATGTGGCTTGGGAGCAGAACAGGATGAATGCAATAACCAGTAGTGTGACCTGAGTTCTGGGGTCACACAAAGCAAAAGGTAGCCATTTGTTAGTAAACAGCCCTTGAGGAGCCCAGCGAGAGGCTCTGGGTAGGAACACAACATTGAGAGTTGGCCATCATAGGTGTGAATAGCATGGGCTCAGGGTCACAGATCACAGCTGAGTCCACTATGCAAAGTGGGCAGTATTGGGAGAGATAAGAGTTATAAGAATTGATTCAGAAAGTTACAAAACAGGTGTGATAAATATATGAAGCAGACAATGGAGTTGACTACCCCATGTTTTAGAACACTCAAGAGTCTGCGGCTCCAGGAGGTCTGATAAAGCCAGTTTGTCAGCATATGTTGGCAAATAACGTTTCTATAATGCTTGAGAAAATATAGATCAAGATTTTTATGTTTAAAATTGAAGTCTTATTTTTTAAAGTAGCCTGTTTATGAAGAGGAAAAAAAGATATGGCAGTAGGTAAAGTTCAGAGATGGTTTTTTAGGATAGAAAAAACTGGGAGAGAAACTGAGTTGGAGACTGAGGACCAAGAAAGGGGAAACATGCTAGCATGAGCTTGTCAACGAGATGAGGTAGGAGATGAGTCCCAGCACAAGAGCAAGTGTAGCGTTGGGTCATAGGGGCAGGAGAGATGCCCCTTCATTTGAAGTTAAAGGTAGAGTTTCAGTACAGATAGAATTTTTAGGACTGTTCTCAAGTCCTACATGGCCTACCCTAGTAATTTGTAGAACCAATTAGTTCTTGAGTACAGTCCTGAAATTTTAGGCGGTGTTTATAACCACTGGTAAAGACGAGAAAGATAATAATGGAGTCGTTAGCTATGCATTTTCTCTCCAATAGTTCTTAGAAAGGGAGGTAACACAGATTCAAACCTGGGTTTTAAGGAGGACTGATAGAACAGCATAGATTGGGAGAAGGTAGACTGGAGATTATGGTGCTGAGTGCCATTACATTCTAGCTCTAAAAGATCTCAGCATCTCATCAATTTCCATGGACCAAGTTCTAGCACCTGAAACCCCAGTGGACAAACAACATCCAAACCATCAGCAAAACTGAATGGGGATGATGTGTGAGCTCAGAAACAGTGACAAAGCACCAGTCTCCTAGGGAGCCAGGCTGCTCTAGAGCGCCATCTCCTATGCCCTATAAGTTATGATCAGTAAACACTTACAGCGTGTATTTATGTTTAAAACTCACCCAGAATAAAGAGTACAGTAGATACACACAGTCTGTCCCTCAAAAAAAACTACAAAATCATGGAAAACATCTTTACAGTCATGCTGTACCAGAAGAGAAAATCCACACCAAAATAATCCTAAAACTTGGTCATGTGGGGTGTGTCTTTTCTGCTTGCTGAATTATAAGTTATTTTCAAAACTAGCATAATCCATTTGCCAGGCACGTGAAGTGGGATCACTGTACTGGGGAATATAGAAGCTTCTAAATTTAGGCTTCCTTTTGTTTTTAGATCTTGTACCAGCCCATACAGCCCACCGCCATGCTTTTTTTCTGCTGTAAGCAGTCTAGCTACAGGCATTGTATGTGGCTCTTTCAACGCTTTATGATTTTTTATTATTCCTTTGTGACAGCTTTCTCCGAGTTATGCAAATGGAGTGCCAAGTGTGGTAGAATGAAATTTCTTCCATTTTATCTCTGTCCAAATAGAAGTTGCCTCATCTGCATATAACAGTTCCCTTTGCAACTCGGTTGTAGTAGGAAATTGGAAGCAGTTTGTATTTGCATTTCCTGGGGATACAGACAAGAGCAGATGCCAATAATGGATGTCATAATTTGCTGCCTTCTCGTTGCTGCCTATAAATCTTTGAATATTTTTCCTACAATAGCAAGTGAGGGGATTCAGCAGGCATAATAGGGAGAAAGAAGATGTAAATCTCAGCAGTGCTGGTGGATTCCAGCTATGAATATTTCAGAAACAAGACACTCCCTTTAAATGAAACACTAATGGTTTGTAAGATGCTGCTGGCCTGATGTGCCTTTGATTTCATTTAATAACCCACAGCTCCTGACTGCACAACAGCAGATCTTGGCTGGCAAGCTCTAAAGGTAGGCTTTTCTCACCTTACAATTTCAAAAGCTAACCTTATTGTGGTGTTAACTGTTGATCATCTCTATGCTTATACCAGAGGTACACAGGCACATACAATTTAGAATTTTAACAATTTATATTTGGTTTTGAAATAAAGACACAGATATACATTCTCTCTTTCTCTCCCTCCCTTACTCTATTCCTCCCCCTACTTCCTGTCTCTCATACAGGTTCACATGAACACAAAAAATACATATTATTAAATGCATGTAATATAAATTTATATACTCACCAAAAATAACATTGGTCTAGAACTCATACCTCCCTAAACCACTTTTTTTGGGAAGGGGGCAAAATATAATAAAAAGACATGTTTACTTCTCTCTCTCTCTTTTTTTTTTTGTTTGTTTTTGGTTTTTGGTTTTTCGAGACAGGGTTTCTCTGTATAGCCCTGGCTGTCCTGGAACTCAGTCTGTAGAAAAGGCTGGCTTTGAACTCAGAAATCTGCCTGCCTCTGCCTCCAAAGTGCTGGGATTAAAGGCATGCGCCACCACTTCCCGGCTTGTTTACTTCAATTATATCAGTTTTTAGATACAGGCATTTTAAAAGTTGTTATTCAGTAGTTCAGTTGTTATTTTTAATATTTTCTCGTATTTCAAATAATAAATTGGGCTAATTCAATGTTTCCCAAGCTTCTCTTTTCTTTGTAACTCCCTTTGATTGTTTTACTTTAAACTTGAACCTTTATATGTCACATGGTTTCAGAAAGTCTGGAGCCAATAGCAAGACAACTTTTTTAACACACTTTTTTAAGCTGCCAAAATACCCCAGCCTTCCTATAAGGTGTGTATTATTACTCCAGTGAGATGTTTAAATACCTTAATTGGTACGAATGCTGTAAACTAACCCCAGTGTACCTCATTAACTAGCTATATTCAATGACACTACTGCCAGGAAGAATTGGCAGGCTATTAGCTTAAAGAAAATAATCCAAGGGAAAGAAAAGAAATGAAACAAAAATTAACACCCAGCAGATAAGCTTCTCCTGAATTCAGAAGAATTAAAATGAGGTGTATTTGATTCTGAATATAAATCCTTTCCACACTTGACCTTAGTGAACCTGTTGCCTGAATACTCTGGCGTCCTCATTGTCTGCTTAATTGCCTCTTTTTCTTCTTCACATGCCAAGTGGCATCTTCATGGAACATTCTGTGACTGTTTCAGTAGGACGTTTGCTTCCTTCTGCAGTTGAGCTTTGGTGCTCTGTTTATCCCTTTCTATAGGCCAGCTGTGAAAAGGAGTCTGTTGCTAGCAACTGGTGCACAGTAGACCATCCACCCTCGGATAGCCACTAGCTTACTGGAGCCTCTCTCCAAGAAAGATCTTCTTCTCAGAGAAGGCTCATCTGGGCACACAATCATCTTGCCTTATGGTGGAAAGGTTCAATGTGTCACTCACAATTTAGAGTTTCTCAGGCCATCAGGTAGAGGTCTGGGATTCTGTCTGCTGCGTACTTCATTTCGGTTCTCTCCTGTTTCCTCATGATACAGTTCTCCAAGGAAAAGCCCTTACTAATCATTTGCACAGGAGTTTCTATCATTGGCTTTGATTTCTGGAAACTTAAATGAAGGCAGTATGAGGAACAGTTCTAGAAAAGCAGTCTACATAAATGCAAGTCTGGAGATGGATCTCTCTCTAGCCAGACATCTCAAAATTTATAAAAATATTTCCATTCCTGGATATTGGTAGAGTATTGGTCATTCCTGGGATGCTAGCCATGTTGAATGTTGAATGTCACCAGTGATGAACTTGGGTAGCAGTGCTTAAGAGTCTCAGGACAAAGATAGCTATGTGGAATTTAGAAGCTGTTGCCTGAGTACCATTAGCACCTTAAGGAGACGAAAAAAATTACAGGTTCATACTCAATTGCCAGATTAAAGAACCCATGTTTTCTTGTTTGCCCCCTGTTTCCATGGAGACAATGGCCAGGCCCGTATTCACCTGGTGATGAACTCAACTTTTTATTTTTATTTTTTTATTTTTCTGCCACAAGTAAGGATTAAGTCATGTCCTTGTTACTTCATCAGATCAGTCTAGTTGTGCTAGAGTTCGAGTTTTCAGTATAAATTAGGAAAAATAAATGTTTAGTACACTACCACTGTTCAAATACTTAATGAATGTAATTCTCAATCAAACATCATTTACAAGAAGTTATTAGATACTTGTCTTATTTTCAGCCATATACCTAAATAGTAGTGACATTCAGTCAAGGAAATTATGCTGGTCTCAGGTGTCATTGTTCATTTCATGCCAAAGATAGAACTTGTGCAAATGACTAGTAAGGGACTCTCCTTGGAGAACTGGATCATATTTCTGAAATACATAGGAATTTAAGGAGTAAATGGGTTATTATTGGTTTTGACATTCTTTTCCTTTTCTCCCTTTGGGGACTTTTCAAGGCAGGGTTTCTCTGTATATCCTTAGCTGTCCTGTAATTCACTTGGTAGACCAGCACAGCCTCGAATTCAGAGCTCTTCCCACCTCTGCCTCCTCAGTGCTGGGATTAAAGGTCTGCGCCACCATCCCCCAGTTTTCACAATGTTTTCTGATGAAAAACACTCATTGTATTTTCTTTCATGAGTGAAGGATGTTCTTTCCCTTTGTGTAAGAAATAATGATTCCTACATCTTCCAAAAGAGTTAAGGATTTTATATTAAGGGGAGAAAAAAAGAACTAGCAAAGACTGACAATTTTTCTTTGGCTTACTTATATGTTCCTTGTGATTCTTTGGGGCAATCCCCAAGAGTTTTGGTTAGCATAGCCAAAACTTCCTCTGTGTCCCATGGTCTGACCTTGATAGATTGTACCTGTGATCCTTGCACTCTGCCTTGTGGAGAATTCCTGCAATGGGAAAGCAATGACTGGGCACTGTGGTTAGGTGGTAGTGGCATGAGATTAGGATATACCTTGCCAGATACGTGCATGATAGTTTCCCATTCATAGTGACTATAGCCCTCCATTAAGAGATACAGTCCCAGATATAGCTCTCTCTTGTGAGACTATGCCAGGGCCTAGCAAACACAGAAGTGGATGATCACAGTCAGCTATTGGATGGGTCACACGGCCCCTTATGGAGGAGCTAGAGAAATTACCCAAGGAGCTAAAGGGAACTGCAACCCTATAGGTGGAACAACAATATGAACTAACCAGTACCCGAGAGCTCTTGTCTTTAGCTGCATATGTATCAAAAGATGGCCTAGTCGGTCATCACTGCAAAGAGAGGCCCATTGGACTTGCAAACTTTATATGCCTCAGTACAGGGGAACACCAGGGCCAAAAAGGGGCAGTGGGTGGGTAGGAGATTGGGGGGTGGGTATGGGGGACCTTTGGGATAGCATTGAAAATGTAAATGAGGAAAATACCTAATTAAAACAAAAAAAAACAAAAAAACAAAACAAAAAAAACAACAACAACAAAAAAAGAGAGATACAGTCCTAACAAGCAAGCTCTCCTTACCTCTCTCAATTCTAAAATTTTAGTAATTCCTCTTGTCTTTTACCTTCAGGTTGAGGTAATGTCCACATCACACTGTTACTACTCATTGAGTGTGTACCATATCTTCTTGGTTGCTTATGCTTATATGTAACAGCTTCTTTATTGAACTCCTATAATCTCCTCAATGAACGCCTTCTTTCCTGTTGTGACACTAACTGACCTATACACTCATAACAAAGGGTAAAATTCAGTAGTATACACAGACTGGGAAAGTATATATGGTCATTGTTCCTTTGGGTTCCAGGTTAAGATTTTTCACAATGTCACTGTCAATTTAACAAAAATGTTACTCCTGTAAATAAAACTTTTATTAGTATAGTTAAATGGTTTTTATATTCATTGGACATGTTTTCATAATCAGCTCATGACTTTTTTTCATATGTTTATCTTTCAATAATCTTTTCAGGTAAGACCATTAATACATTATATTATGCATAACTTCCAACATCCTTAGTCTTTAATCCTTTGGCATTTTTCTATTAATCTGTGAAGAAATGTTTGTTGTTTGCATTTTCAATGGCCAAGTGTTTAATGCCTGACCTAGAAATATGTTTTCCACCAGAGGTAACAAAACCTTTCCTTGTTTTTTATTTTGGCACATTTATATATTTTTATATTTTAGACTACATAATGATTAATTTATCTTCAATTTTACTTGTTGAAAGGAGCTAGGGGCTGCTGTTTTTCTAGACAATTGATGCATGAGCCCCTTGGAAAGCTCAGCCTTGAGTCAAACAAATGGAAAATATTCAATAATATTTGGGTACTATAAATAGCCCCTGTTTTCTTCTTGTTTCTTATGGGAAGGTGGAGTTTTTGAAATGACTAACTAGCTTGGACCCTAGGAGACTGGAGATCAATTTCCTTAATTGGTCTATTATAACATGGATTATACTTATTGGATTTAAAAACGTCTTCATTCTAATTTCTTTGACCCTCTCTGATTTCAGACTGTCTGGTTAATTTTGATAGGGGCTGAAAGCAAATAAACCCACTCAGGTCCTCATGCTGGCCATCTTCTCTTCTGAAGACCAGTTGTCATAGTTCCCAATGAAGCTAGATAAATACATAAGAAAAGAGACCAAGATCCTGTCTACTGAACACTTAGGGATGGCTAGCTTCTCAGCTTTCTGCTGTCTTGTTGGGGTTTCTGGGATCATCTCTTCGGTGTTGGCCATGGCAAGACAAGAACTGTCTAAATCTCATTCAGAAACTGTGATGGATAGAAGAAAGCACTGATGGTGTTCTTGAAACAGTTGCAAAATATGGGTTAGTAAAAACCCAAAACAAATAAGCAAACAAATAAATCTTGAATCACATAAAAATGAATAAGGACTTGATAATTTAAAAGAGTTTACTGTTCTCTTTCAAGTTATATTATGCTTATAAACATATTACATTTGCATGGCATACTGCTTCAAGTAAATTTTGCTCCTAGGCAGTATCTCTGAGAGCTCTTTCCCTGCAGGTAGTCTACAAACCCTATGAGAAGAAGCATCTCAGCTGGCCTGTGTAAATCGTATTAGGATCACCAACACATTATCCTGCACATCCATTGTAACAACCCTAGTATTTGGTAATGGTAAACTGTGTGTGACAGCCTCTGGAAATCTCTGCTAGTAGCAGACTGATTGGTCAAGAGTACACCACTTTCTCAGGTTTATTGCATGCTCTCACATTGCTCACAGAGGTTTTCTGTCTCCTTGTCCCAGGAGTGGTGTGTATTTTTTCCCATTGGTACCTTTTCATATTAACATTTGGCATTATCCAGCGTTTGGCTTTTGACTTTCCACTTAAGTGAAGTTAAGACCTTGTGGTTTCAATTCACATTTGTCAGATTTGTAAGTTTGCTGACAGCATATCCAGTTGTCACTCTTGGATTTCTTCTCCCATAACTTGTTCTTGTCCTTGCAGTTTTGGAGTTTGTTTTTCCCTTTTTGATTAGGAGGGCTTTTCTTTTTTTATTGATGTATGTATTTTCTTTTTTTGTTAAATGAGTTAGAAGTGACTTTTCCTATAATTGGTACTATCCAATTTCAGTTTGTACTCACTCTTTTAATGAATAGAATTTTAAATTTTGTTTCAGTCAAATTTGTCAATAGTTTCCTTTTGAATTATAGTTAATTTTGTCTTATGGAATAAATTTTTTCTTCAAGCTCAGAATATGTTGTCCTATTTTGTTTGCCCAATTAAAAGGTTTTCAGTTTTTGTTTTTTAACATGTAGCTCCTGAATCCATTGTGAAAGGTATATTGTATGTTTGTGTGGTGAAGCAACAAGGGTTAGCATACTTTTGTTATTTAATCCCTAGATTAAATTACAACAATTATGGTCAGTTCAGGAGAGTAGCAACTGTGCCAAATATTCTAATTCAGAGAATTTATTGAAAAAAAAGTAAAAAAAATATATATATATATATATATATGTATATATATATATATATATATATATATATGAAAGAAAGAAAGGAAGGAAGGAAGGAAGGAAGGAAGGAAGGAAGGAAGGAAGGAAGGAAGAAAGAAAGAAAGAAAGAAAGAAAGAAAGAAAGAAAGAGAAAGGAAACCATACTGAAGTAGTGTGTGGGAGGGGGGCGGGGGACTAATGATAAGAGAGTTTTTTTAAGGAAAAAAATAAGGAGAAGCAGGTACAAACAGACCGAGAGGATGTCAACATTTCTGGGATGCAGCCCACACATCTATCCCCACTGCTGAGTTTGGGGACCATTGAAGACCCCTGCTGAGAGTCAAGAGCTCTCTGAGCCTGTCTGCTACCCCACTGTACTTTGGCAGCTTATCAATGTGGTCTCTCATGCCCCAAGATTTCTCAGGAAAAAAAATGAAGAAATTGCTGATTACTGTTTAGAGTTCATGAAAACAAGCAAAAACTAACTCAATATGTTTGGGTGGTGTGCTCTTTTAACACTTAGCCCTAAGCCTATGAACAGTGGCCAAACGCTTTCTCTCCCACTGACTCCTGGTCACATTTCCAATCAGCTAGCTTTCTTTCTCAGCTTGAGAAATACACATGCTCACTCCTCTCATCTTGAGCCGTTAGAAGTATTGGCTGTAATAACCCCATGGCGTTTCTCTAACTTTTACTAGGAATCCTGAGAGGTCTCAATATGGCTGAGGCCTCTTTCTGGTTTTTGTTTGTTTGTTTAAATTGTAGCAAGTAGATCATACTTAGCTGTGTCATTTAAATTGCTTTGTTTTCATGAATTTTTATCAAATTGGTAAGTTGGAAGAGAGAACTTTTGGAATCCTCCTGTTTGATTTTGCATGTCAACTTGCAATTCTATTTATACTTCTTACATTTTAAGGTATATTTAAAAATTATTTTAAAATACCCTATGAGGAATACATTTGATATTTATATCTCCAGCACTTCGGGTTTATCTGCTGCAAACGATGCAAAAAGTTTTAATGACTCAGGTCTTTGACATGTCATCTTACTTTAGTTACACTTATTGATAGTGTTGGTGTTATGTTGCTGACTTTTCAGTTTCCACTTTCTTCTCTTGACCTTATTTCCTATCTCCCACCCCCTCTGCTAGTGTGAATGTCATAATTGTTTGAATAGAAATTGCTCCCCTAGGCTCATATGCTAAAAAGCATGTTAATTAGGGCACAGATTTGCTTGAGAGGGATTAGGAGGTGTGGGCTTGTTGGAAGAAGTTTGTCAGTAGAGGTGGGCTTTCAGTTTCAAATGCTCAAGCCAGGCCTAGTTTCTCCCTCTGCCTGCCAAACTGAATATAGAACTCAGCTACTCTCCAACACCATGTCTGACTGAATGCTCCCATTGTTTTCATAATGATGAAAATGGAGTGAACCTCCGAAACTGTAAGCAACCCTGAAACTGTAAGCAATCCCTATTTAAATACTTTCCTTTTATAAGACTCACTGCGGTCATGATGACTCTTCACAGCAACAGAACACTGACTAAGACAAAACTAAATAGCGTATTCAGTTGAGTCAGTATCCTACAGAAATTGGTTTCTTCACAAGACTCAGAACTAGAATGCCCTTAGCACATTGTACAAGTCAAGGTTACTTGACACTATGTCACTTGTTGAGAATTTGGCTTACTATGCTTCCCCTTCTTGGATTAATGATTGTTCCTGTTCCATGATAATTAAACTATGATCATTTAGACTTGACTACTGTGTACCAAACTGTTAACTCACACTTTTTTCCTCCATCTTAGTCCTTTACTAAAGTGACATCTTTTTGTATGAAATGTATTAGTGAGAAATTCCTTCTGCAAGTTCTTTGGTAGTCCTTGCAATCTACTTCCATTTGTCAAATGTCACTTGATTCTAATTTAAATGAAATTAGACACTCTGTGTGTGTGTCTGTCTGTGTGTCTCTTACTGTCACTCTCAAAAAAAAAAAAAAAAAAAGCAAAAATAAATAAATAAACCAAATGAAATCAACACAATAACACAAAACCAAAATTCAAAACAAACAAAAGACCAATAAGACAAAAAAAAAAAAATCACAGAAATACCATTGAGTTTGTGTTGTGTTGGACAGCTACTCCTGGGCTTGGGGCCTGCCTTGGAGCATAGATAAAGTGCCCAGTGATAGTTTCATTAGGGAAAATCAATTTTCCCTTTTGACAGTGGGTGTCAGTTGCAGAATACTCTTGCTTAGGGTGTGGGACCCTGAACCCCCGCAGGTCTTATGCAACTGCCAAGGTCTCTGTGAGTTTACATGTGCACCAGTCCCATTGTGTCTGCAAAACACTGTTTCCTTGGAGTCATCCATCCCCTTTGTGTCTAACACTTTTCTACTTCATTTCCCAGAGCGCTTCCTGACCTTGAGGGGAGGGATTTAATCTAGACATTCTGTGTAAGGTTGAGTGCTCCAAAGTCTGTTATTCTTTCACATTGTCCACTTGTGGGACTCTGTGTTCATTTCTATTTACTCCAAGAGGAAGCCTCTCAGATGTTGGCTGAGTGAGGCCCTGATTTAAGGATATAGCAGTATGTCTTTAGGAGTCCTTTCATTGCTAGCAAACTAATTTTTCTGAGCACTGAGTTACTCTTCAGGCATGCCCAATACTTTCCAGTGACTTTTAAAATAAGTTACTATACATTTTCCCCTGAAATTTTCCTGTTTCAGGTATTTCAGAGCAAACATCCTTAATTACATCCAATAAAAATTATAGGAAACAAAGCAGCTAGATGGAGTCTAATATAAAGGAAATAAACATCCTTTATGCAAACACACAGTGGCTTTTTACTGTTGCAAATACCCATGGAATTATAGACCATATGATACATTAATTAATTAATTAATTAATTAATTAATTATATGTACATTGCTGTTTTATCTGCATTTATACTGTGGGGGGTGTCAAATCACTTGAAGCTGTATTACAGACAGTTGTGAGCTGCCATGTTAGTGCCGGCAATTGAACCCAATACCTCTGGAAGATCATCCAGTACCTTCAGCCACTGGACCATCTCTCTAGCCCCAATACATTTACTGTTTGTTATGTTAAAGATTTACTGTTATTTTTATTTATGCTATGAGTGTTTGTATATGTGTTTGCCATGTATATGTGTACATTCTCTCCCATGAGAAAAGAGCATTGGATCCCCTGGAGCTGGAGTGTGGGCTGTCCTGAGTTGCTCAGTGTGGGTCCCCTGGAAAAGCAGAAAGTGCCCTTAGCCACTACTGAGCATCTCTATATGTATACATGTGCTCTTGTACATGTGTGCTCTCTCACGCGCGCGCACGTGCGCGCGCATGCACACACACACACACACACACACAGAGAGAGAGAGAGAGAGAGAGAGAGAGACTCTCTTATGTACTTTGGGTAGTATTAAATGACTTTTTTTAGACTTTTGATTCCTTCCTCTTTCAATCACATTAATTGTGTACATGCTTCAAATTTATCATCTGAAGTTCCTGTGGTTGAATTTTGATCTTTGTTCCTTCAGTAGATAATCCTTAGTGAAATAATTTCTCCTGTCCAGACCCCAGGTCCAGTTAATAATGTTCCTCCCACTGGCTTTGCAGCTAGATAGGTTGTTCCCTCTCTGCACATTCCCTGAACCAACAATTTTATTTCCCTTAGCCCAGTTTTGTAGCATTGTGTGTGAAGTGAAAGTTTGATGATCTTACTCCCCAACGCAGTCAGCTCCCAAGCCTGGAACTGCCACCTTCATTTAATTTCCAGAATTGACTAATGCCTTCCCATGCCTCACCTCCTGACCAGCTGTCAGGGTGCAGCGCTGTTTCCTAATCCAGTCTCTTTTCTCCTTCCTTCTAGCTCCTGTGGACTGGATGTATTTCTTTCTGAGTCTGGCTGTGCATTTTAAACACTGCTCCCCGTGCTTTCCCCCCAGTACTTCCAGATGTTTATGGCGGAAGGATTTTCTGTGTCTCTGGTCTGTCTGTCTGCTCAACACAAAAGTCCCACTGTTTTGTCACTTAGCACTGGAGCCCTCTGTGCCACTTGTCCTTCTCACTGTCCCAGTATCCCTGGAAATAACAGCTGCCCCTGTGTTCTCCCTCCTGTGCTGAAGTATGCTAATTGAAGGCTGAAATGTGTGGAAAGTGATCTCCTTGTTTGAATTTCCAAGTTGAAGTGGATACTCCTAGTGCACAATGTCAAGGACACTTCTAGCACATAGTTTTATACTTTAAAAAAAAAAAAACTTTGTCTTTATTCACATGACAGTGGCTCAAGGACATTCCTGGTTCAATTTCAAATCCAATGTTTATTTTACAATTTCGTTAGAGGTAATGTGAGGTCATGGAAGTAGCAGCAACTGGTGTGAAGTGACCTGAAATGGACATTGCACACTACAATGGGACCTCAGTGAAGCCACTCTCCCTGGTGCTGCTGCCATTCCATGTGAGACTAGCAAGCTGTGAGGGTGTCAGTGGAAATCTGCAACTCATAACTCCTTTGTTATCTTCATCTACCTACCAGCTGGAAGCATTGCACTCTGTTTTTAAATCTGTAAAACACTAATTTAAAAGCCATTCATAAAAATGGAATTAAATGGCAACTCAGTGAGGTGTTTGTTGTTTGTCTTTTTGCAACTCAGGAAAGAGGAGTCCTTACATAGGTTACATTAAAAAAAACTAGGCAAGAAAGTGGGCTAATGGGATTGCAATATGGGTCTATTAATTGTCCTTGTAGGTTTGCAGGTTACAGGAAATGAGCTATCTGACCCAGCACATAGTTGGAGGAATTAAATATAGTTCCCAAAGCTTGTAACTAAAGACCTAACCATGGCATCTAAATTCTTACAGTTTTTCACCATTTCAGAACACTCTCCATATCTTGTCTCCTCTCATTTTAACACCTGACCTTTGTCAAACAATCCAATGAAGCCCAGAAATGCTCAACAGAAGTCACTAAAGAAACTGAGAATCCTGGCTTCCCCATGAGCCAAGACCTAATTGCAAGAATTCTCTCTCTCTCTCTCTCTCTCTCTCTCTCTCACACACACACACACACACACACACACACACACACACACACACACACACACAGAGCTCTCCTCCTAGTGAGAATTCAGGTAAGGACAGCTGTTGCTCTTCCCGCCCCCCACCCCCCTTGGCCTTGTAGAACCTTTAACATTTCAAAGGTGAGTCACTCTTTCCTTTTTTCTTTTCAGATTTAGCTAGGTCCATTTTGTGCCTGTGATTAATGAGGTCATTTTTTTCTTTAATTTGCTTTAATAGCACTAAATGACCTCAAAGCCTGTGGTACACTTTCCTCGACTAGCACAAGCAGCAGTTTTTTAGCCTCTCTCTAGAGGACTGGAGTTGTTCCTAGGGAAATGTACCTCCCACAGACTTCCAGTAGATGGCAGGTACAGTACTTCCAACCTCTCACGATGTGAAAAAACATCCAATCGCTCATCACATAAAAATAGATTGTTACTGTGTTTTAATCTCAAGTGCAATGGAAGGGAGGGAGGAAAACTCCTGTTTATGGATCTAGCATTATATTATCATATAAGTATCTGCTTATTTTTGTCTTCTACTAAAAATACAAATGCAACAAATGAAAATATATCTTTATCAGGGAATGCCTGTAATTCCAGATTGCAAATTAAGCACTTAAATGTTGAATAATATAATCACCATGTTATAGGTGTTAATTAAAGTGCTTGGTGAACAAAGATACATTTAGCAATTTTTAAATATAAATTTTGGAGGATGAGAAACTATTGTTTTATGACAATTAGACAGTTCTAATCTGCTTCCATTTACATTTTACTTATTCTCCTTTTAAGCCAGACTCATGGATGGCGGGAGTACAAATGTAGATGTGTACATGCGGAGATAGACATCCCAACCATCCCTTCACTTTCCATGAATAATTAATCTCATGATGATTTCTCCCACTTACTATAGATATGAATTTCTTTTCAGTATATTCAGAAGGAAGTTTCTGTCTGTAAGCTAAGGTAAGAAAGAAGGAAGCTGACCTCGGGTAGATAAAAGCATTAGGATGATTTTCCTTGAAACAGGAAAAAGTTTGTTCTGAAGAGGGCCACTGTAAAAGCTGAAAAAATACTGTATCACCCATTTATATACAAGCTTTCATTAAAAGTACATGCATATTAGCACATCTAAAATAGTCAGGGCTTTCAGACATGCCAGGCTCATGCAGTGAATCCATCCATTCACCCCTTCATCTCTTATTCATCGATTATACACTTAATAATAAATATAACCATTTTTTGAGAAGAAGCCAATCAACTTAGCTTACAGTTTAAGAGAAGGACAGACAAAATGTAAAGAAAGTAGTCAACTATATAATGTTATGTTGGGGAAGTTCAAAGATCCCGAAAAGTTCCAGAGCTACTATTTTGATGGTGTTTCAGTCATATTCATCTTGTGTGTGAGCAACTTATGTGTGACATAAGTATGATGGACTCATGAAGTCATGGTATATGGTTTAAAAACAGGGACATGCTAATTACCCTCTTTTGTTCATTACAGGTTGTATTTTGGGGGTTTGTTTGTTTGTTTGAGACATGTTCTCTCTAGTTAGCACTGGTTGTCTTGGAACTCACTTTTTGTAGTCTAGGCTGTAAATGTTTGCCTTGTATGTGCAAGGAGTAAAGGCGTGTGCTACCACACCTGGCAAAGTCGAAAAGCTTACAACACCAAATTATAACCCAATTAGTTAAGTGTCAGTTTGAAAAACAATTAGCAATCCTTAAAATTAAAAAAAAGTTAAGAGACACTTAGTTCATTTAAAGCAGAATTGTAATCTTTCTTGTTTCTTTGGTATCTGTCAGAAGTTATTCTAAAATCTCAGAATATTGCCTCAAATCCATTCTGAAGTAATCTACTTTGGGGGCTCTCTGTGCTTCTTGTAGATGAAAGCAAAGCAAGACAGATTGAGCATGAAAAAATAGCTCCCATACAAATGCCAGCGATATAGCAGATCTCCTCAGGTGCTAGACTAGAGCAGGGCTCAGTGTCCACAGTGTTTCCCCTCAGGATTTGCCTTCTCTGACAATCTCTCCTCCTTTCTGCTCCATTCTTCTACTGAGAACTCTGTTTCCTTCCCTGGACCGCATAAAGACCATATGCAGCAGATTATTTCATCCTCCCAATTTCAGATTGAGCATCTCAAAGCCATTGAACTAAAATTTCCACACCCTTATTTCAGTCTTCGTTTGACTAGTTTAGACCCATCCAATCCAGCAACAAGGGAGGAAGTGCCCCCCACTTCTTATGACACTTAATAGTGGGAAGAGGTGAATCATGTGTTGGGAAATTATCTCCAGGTGTGTTCATTATACCCAAGTAACACAAGCCTAGCCAGTGTCTATGAAGTTGAGTAGATAGAGCTCTCCAACAGAGAATGCATTTGGTCCAAAAGGTCAGTTTGCTCTTTTGTCAGGTCTTCAGTCTCACTTGACATTTGCCTGCTCAGGCAGGCACTTCACCTGTGCTTCCTTGTGGTTACTCAAAGGACATTCAAGAATCAAATAAACATTTTTAGAGAAGCCTTACAGGAATCAAAACTCTGTATCCATTCCTCTGTTGAGGGACAACTAGGTTCTTTCCAGCTTCTGGCTATTATAAATAGGGCTGCTATGAACATAGTGGAGCATGTGTCCTTATTACATGTTGGAGCATCTTCTGGGTATATGCCCAAGAGTGGTATTGTTGGATTTTCTGGTAGTACTATGTAAATTTTTCTGAGGAACCACCAAACTAGTTTCCAGAGTGGTTGGACCAGCTTGTAATCCCACCAGCAATGGAGGGGTGTTCCTCTTTCTCCACATCCTCACCAGCATCTGCTGCCCCCTGAGTTTTTGATCTTAGCCATTCTGACTGATGTGAGGTTGAATCTCAGGGTTGTTTTGATTTGCATTTCCCTGATGATTAGAATGTTGAACATTTTTTCAGGTGCTTCTCAGCCATTCGATATTCCTCAGTTGGGAATTCTTTGTTTAGCTCTGCACCCCATTTTTAATAGGGTTACTTGGTTTTCTGGAGTCCAACTTCTTGAGTTCTTTATATATATTGGATATTAGCCCCCTATTGGATTTAGGATTGGTAAAGATCTTGTTCCAATCTGTTGGTTGTCATTTTATCTTATTGGCAGTGTCCTTTGCCTTACAAAAGCTTTGCAATTTTATGAGGTCCCATTTTCTGATTCTTGATCTTACAGCACAAGCCAGTGGTGTTCTGTTTACACAATGGAGTACTACCCAGCTATTAAAAACAATGAATTTATGAAATTCTTAGACAAATGGATGGATCTGGAGGTAACCCAGTCACAAAAGAATGCACATGATATGTACTCACTGACAAGTGGATATTAGCCCAGAAGCACAGAATACCCAAGATAAAATTTGCAAAACACATGAAACTCAAGAAGGAAGCTCAAAGTGTGGATACTTTGATTCTTCTTAAAAGGGGGAACACAATACTCATGGAAGGATTACAGAGATAAAGTTTGGAGCAGAGACTGAAGGAATGACCATCCAGAGACTGTCCCACCTGGGGATTCATCCCATAAACAACCACCAAATCCAGACACTATTGCAGATGACAACAAGATTTTGCTGACAGCAGCCTGATATAGCTGTCTCCTGAGAGGTTCTGCCAGTGCCTGGCAAATACAGAAGTAGATGATCACAGTCATCCATTGGACAGAGCACGGGATCCCCAATGAATGAGCTAAAGAAAGTACTCAAGGAGCTGAAGGGGTTTGCAGCCCTCCGTGGCTCTAGCTGTATATGTAGCAGAGGATGACCTTGTTGGACATCAATGGGATGAGAGGCCCTTGGTCCTGTGAAGGTTCTATGCCCCAATATAGGGGAATGCCAGGGCCAGGAAGTGGGAGTGGGTGGGCTGGGGAGCAGGGGGAGGGAGGAGGGGATAGGGGAGTTTTGGAGGGAAAACTAGGAAAGGGGATAATATTTGAAATGTAAATAAAGAAAATATCTAATAAAAAAAGGAAAAAAAAGGAATCAAAACTCAGCTCTGTGACAGCTTCTAGCATACATTTCCAACCATAGGTAATTTTGCTACTTAAAAAAAGATGAAAAAAAAAAGATGATGGTGGGAGAAAGAATTGTCAGCAGTAAAAAATGCTACGGGAAATTTTCTGCACTATTTAGAACTTGGGACTACGTGAAATTTGTTCTTTCAAACTCTCTGTTAAGACAGATGCATCACATAGATAGACCAGGGTCAGGGAAAAAAAACAAAGCAACAAAAAGCAAGATCTAAAGAGTCCCTCACTGACTGAAAATCATCATGCTTGCTTCAAAATGTGCTCCAAAATGATAAAAGTCAAAGTTGAAGCAATGCAGAAGAGCAGGCCCAATGTTCTAAGCAGTATTTGCAGAGCAAAACATCACGTGATAGATGGAACTTGTTTAGATATCTTAGAGATGTAAGTATATTTTCTCAGAGGGTGTGAGCTTATTGAAGAGTGAATCAGAAGTATGACAAAGGAAGAGCAGCGGTAAAGGTAAGGTATGACTACATTACTATGGCAGACAAGAGAAGCAATTCATTGTTGCATTCATAAAGTTTCACTAGAGTAATATGGGGAGAAAGTCGAGGGCACTGTTGAGGAGTGGGAGGTACTTAGTATTTGGATAGTCATGTAAAGGCTGGCTATAAGGGAACATTGAGCTAATTAAAAAAGTAGGAACTGAAGAATTGTATATAGGCTTCTCTGGGTCATCCTCTGGGATGGCCAGCTTCCTTGAGTGGGTTGACTGAGGACTTCATTCCTTATCATGTTTTGTTCATGTCATGTCTTACTTGTGTGTCAGTTGTCCGCATTCATAGACACAGACGTTTCCACTGGAACCTGCTTGATGCGCTCATGAAGCTCTCCAGACAACGAGTGTCTCGAGAGCAAATTGTGGAACCTCTACTTTCAATTACTAGTATTGGCAAGTGAAGTCATGTACATAAATGTGGAAGGGGAAAATGTCACCCACTCTTGTGCAAAATGTCTTCTAGACTACGGTACATACAGCCTCCTTCTCATGCCATGCCATTCTACTCTGCAAAGTGTGCTTTTATTTTCTCATTGTTCATTAGAAACAATCCAGGGTTAATGAATTTCCTGCTGTTTCTGATAGACTATCCCTCAAAGTACACACACTATTGCCTTCTCAACAGGTCTTCTATGGGTTTTCTAATTTCATTGTTTTCATGATGCAATCTATGCATGCTTGTATGCTATAATCTATAATCCTTTCCTCTTACCTTCCCTCCCTCCCTCCCTCCCTCCCTCCCTCCCTCCCTCCCTCCCTCCCTCCCTCCCTTCCTCTCTTCTTCCTTTTCTCTCTCCCTTCTGGTATGGGTGTATGTGTGTGTGTGCACACGTGTGTGTGTGCACGTGCATGTGTGTGTGTGTGCACGTGCATGTGTGTGTGTGTGTGTGTGTGTGTGTGTGTGTGTGTGTGTGTGACTTACTATAAGCATTAATGATAAATCCCAGAGCAGAATTCCCAGCCTCATTCCTTTCAAGCACCTTGTAGTGATATAACTCATCATACTGCTCCTGGAACCCTATGCTGTGATTATCTCTATCCTCCCTGGGAACATTTGTGTGAAAGTCCAAACAAGTGTTTTTTGCTGTTAACCAATTGAAAAAAGCCTGGTATGCCAGAAGATGGGAATTTTATCATGTGACAAAACTCCTGAATCAATTAAAATAACTTATTATTCAAACTATACAAAGCAACCAATCAGATATTTACTATCCACATTAGCAAGCAGGACAGAGTATATAGACACAGAATCACATACATATACACACATGCACACACATACTTTTTAGCAAAATGGCTAAAAATTAAAATGAGTGGATATCCCCCAAATTGTATTTTCAGTCTTTTATATGCTTTGTTAAATATGTAGTTTGCAAATACTTTCCCCAGTCTTTTGCTTGTTTGTATAAACTCTGAGTCTTTTTTTTTCCATTTTTTATTAGGTATTTAGCTCATTTACATTTCCAATGCTATACCAAAAGTCTCCCATACCCACCCACCCCATTCCCCTACCCACCCACTCCCTCTTTTTGGCCCTGGCGATCCCCTGTACTGGGGCATATAAAGTTTGCATGTCCAATGGGCCTCTCTTTCCAGTGATGGCCCACTAGGCCATCTTTTGATACATATGCAGCTAGAGTCAAGAGCTCCGGGGTACTGGTTAGTTCATAATGTTGTTCCACCTATAGGGTTGCAGATCCCTTTAGCTCCTTGGGTACTTTCTCTAGCTCCTCCATTGGGAGCCCTGTGATCCATCCATTAGCTGACTGCCAGCATCCACTTCTGTGTTTGCTAGGCCCCGGCATAGTCTCACAAGAGACAGCTACATCTGGGTCCTTTCAATAAAATCTTGCTAGTGTATGCAATGGTGTCAGCGTTTGGATGCTGATTATGGGGTGGATCCCTGGATATGGCAGTCTCTACATGGACCATCCTTTCATCTCAGCTCTAAACTTTGTCGCTGTAACTCCTATCAAGGGTGTTTTGTTCCCACTTCTAAGGAGGGGCAGAGTGTCCACACTTCAGTCTTCATTTTTCTTGAGTTTCATGTGTTTAGGAAATTGTATCTTATATCTTGGGTATCCTAGGTTTTGGGCTAATATACACTTATCAGTGAGTACATATTGTGTGAGTTCCTTTGTGAATGTGTTACCTCACTCAGGATGATGCCCTCCAGGTCCATCCATTTGGCTAGGAATTCCATAAATTCATTCTTTTTAATAGCTGAGTAGTACTCCATTGTGTAGATGTACCACATTTTCTGTATCCATTCCTCTGTTGAGGGGCATCTGGGTTCTTTCCAGCTTCTGGCTATTATAAATAAGGCTGCTATGAACATAGTGGAGCATGTGTCCTTCTTACCAGTTGGGGCATCTTCTGGATATATGCCCAGGAGAGGTATTGCTGGATGCTCCTGTAGTATAATGTCCAATTTTCTGAAGAACCGCCAGACTGATTTCTAGAGTGGTTGTACAAGCCTGCAATCCCACCAACAATGGAGGAGTGTTCCTCTTTCTCCACATCCACGCCAGCATCTGCTGTCACCTGAATTTTTGATCTTAGCCATTCTGACTGGTGTGAGGTGGAATCTCAGGGTTGTTTTGATTTGCATTTCCCTGATGATTAAGGATGTTGAACATTTTTTCAGGTGCTTCTCTGCCATTCGGTATTCCTCAGGTGAGAATTCTTTGTTCAGTTCTGAGCCCCATTTTTTAATGGGGTTATTTGATTTTCTGAAGTCCACCTTCTTGAGTTCTTTATATATGTTGGATATTAGTCCCCTATCTGATTTAGGATAGGTAAAGATCCTTTCCCAATCTGTTGGTGGTCTTTTTGTCTTATTGACGGTGTCTTTTGCCTTGCAGAAACTTTGGAGTTTCATTAGGTCCCATTTGTCGATTCTCGATCTTACAGCACAAGCCATTGCTGTTCTGTTCAGGAATTTTTCCCCTGTGCCCATATCTTCAAGGCTTTTCCCCACTTTCTCCTCTATAAGTTTCAGTGTCTCTGGTTTTATGTGGAGTTCCTAGATCCACTTAGATTTGACCTTAGTACAAGGAGATAGGAATGGATCAATTCGCATTCTTCTACATGATAACAACCAGTTGTGCCAGCACCAATTGTTGAAAATGCTGTCTTTCTTCCACTGGATGGTTTTAGCTCCCTTGTCGAAGATCAAGTGACCATAGGTGTGTGGGTTCATTTCTGGGTCTTCAATTCTATTCCATTGGTCTACTTGTCTGTCTCTATACCAGTACCATGCAATTTTTATCACAATTGCTCTGTAGCAAAGCTTTAGGTCAGGCATGGTGATTCCACCAGAGCTTCTTTTATCCTTGAGAAGATTTTTTGCTATCCTAGGTTTTTTGTTATTCCAGATGAATTTGCAAATTGCTCCTTCTAATTCGTTGAAGAATTGAGTTGGAATTTTGTTGGGGATTGCATTGAATCTGTAGATTGCTTTTGGCAAGATAGCCATTTTTACAATGTTGATCCTGCCAATCCATGCGCATGGGAGATCTTTCCATCTTCTGAGATCTTCTTTAATTTCTTTCTTCAGAGACTTGAAGTTTTTATCATACAGATATTTCACTTCCTTAGTTAGAGTCACGCCAAGGTATTTTATATTATTTGTGACTATTGAGAATGGTGTTGTTTCCCTAATTTCTTTCTCAGCCTGTTTATTCTTTGTGTAGAGAAAGGCCGTTGACTTGTTTGAGTTAATTTTATATCCAGGTACTTCACGAAAGCTGTTTATCAGGTTTAGGAGTTCTCTGGTGGAATTTTTAGGGTCACTTATATATACTATCATATCATCTGCAAAAAGTGATATTTTGACTTCCTCTTTTCCAATTTGTATCCCCTTGATCTCCTTTTGTTGTCGAATTGCTCTGGCTAATACTTCAAGTACTATGTTGAAAATGTAGGGAGAAAGTGGGCAGCCTTGTCTAGTCCCCGATTTTAGTGGGATTGCTTCCAGCTTCTCTCCATTTACTTTGATGTTGGCTACTGGTTTGCTGTAGATTGCTTTTATCATGTTTAGGTATGGGCCTTGAATTCCTGATCTTTCCAGAACTTTTATCATGAATGGGTATTGGATATTGTCAAATGCTTTTTCTGCATCTAATGAGATGATCATTTGGTTTTTGTCTTTGAGTTTGTTTATATAATGGATTACATTGATGGATTTTCGTATATTAAACCGTCCCTGCATCCCTGGAATAAAACCTACTTGGTCAGGATGGATGATTGCTTTAATGTGTTCTTGGATTCGGTTAGCGAGAATTTTATTAAGGATTTTTGCATCGATATTCATAAGAGAAATTGGTCTGAAGTTCTCTATCTTTGTTGGATCTTTCTGTGGTTTAGGTATCAGAGTAATAGTGGCTTCATAAAATGAGTTGGGTAGAGTACCTTCTACTTCTATCTTGTGAAAAAGTTTGTGCAGAACTGGAATTAGATCTTCTTTGAAGGTCTGATAGAACTCTGCACTAAACCTGTCTGGTCCTGGCCTTTTTTTGGCTGGGAGACTATTAATAACTGCTTCTATTTCTTTAGGGCATATGGGACTGTTTAGAAGGTCATCTTGATCCTGATTCAACTTTGGTACCTGGTATCTGTCTAGAAATTTGTCCATTTCGTCCAGGTTTTCCAGTTTTGTTGAGTATAGCCTTTTGTAGAAGGATCTGATGGTGTTTTGGATTTCTTCAGGATCTGTTGTTATGTCTCCCTTTTCATTTCTGATTTTGTTAATTAGGATTTTGTCCCTGTGCCCTCTAGTGAGTCTAGCTAAGAGTTTATCTATCTTGTTGATTTTCTCAAAGAACCAACTCCTCGTTTGGTTAATTCTTTGAATAGTTCTTCTTGTTTCCACTTGGTTGATTTCACCCCTGAGTTTGATTATTTCCTGCCGTCTACTCCTCTTGGGTGAATTTGCTTCCCTTTTCTCTAGAGTTTTTAGTTGTGTTGTCAAGCTGCTAGTATGTGCTCTCTCCCGTTTCTTCTTGGTGGCACTCAGAGCTATGAGTTTCCCTCTTAGAAATGCTTTCATTGTGTCCCATAGGTTTGGGTATGTTGTGGCTTCATTTTCATTAAACTCTAAAAAGTCTTTAATTTCTTTCTTTATTCCTTCCTTGACCAAGGTATCATTGAGAAGAGTGTTCTTCAGTTTCTACGTGAATGTTGGCTTTCTGTTATTTATTTTGTTATTGAGGATCAGCCTTAGTGCATGGTGATCTGATAGGATACATGGGACAATTTCAATATTTTTGAATCTGTTGAGGCCTGTTTTGTGACCTAATATGTGGTCAGTTTTGGAGAAGGTACCATGAGGTGCTGAGAAGAAGGTATATGCTTTTGTTTTAGGATAAAATATTCTGTAGATATCTGTCAGATCCATTTGTTTCATCACTTCTGTTAGCTTCAGTGTGTCCCTGTTTAGTTTCTGTTTCCATAATCTGTCCATTGGTGAAAGTGGAGTGTTGAAGTCTCCCACTATTATTGTGTGAGGTGCAATGTGTGCTTTGAGCTTTACTAAGGTTTCTTTAATGAATGTGGCTGCCCTTGTATTTGGAGCATAGATATTCAGAATTGAGAGTTCCTCTTGGAGGATTTTACCTTTGATGAGAATGAAGTGCCCCTCCTTGTCTTTTTTGATGACTTTGGGTTGGAAGTCAATCTTATCAGTTATTAGGATGGCTACTCCAGCTTGTTTCTTCATACCATTTGCTTGGAAAATTGTTTTCCAGCCTTTCATTCTGAGGTAGTGTCTATCTTTTTCTCTGAGATGAGTTTCCTGTAAGCAGCAAAATGTTGGGTCTTGTTTGTGTAGCCAGTTTGTTAGTCTATGTCTTTTTATTGGGGAGTTGAGACCATTGATGTTAAGAGATATTAAGGAAAAGTAATTGTTGCTTCCTGTTATTTTTGTTGTTAAAGTTGGCATTCTGTTCTTGTGGCTGTCTTCTTTTAGGTTTGTTGAGGGATTACCTTCTTGTTTTTTTCTAGGGCGTTGTTCCCGTTCTTGTATTGGTTTTTTTCTGTTATTATCCTTTGAAGGGCTGGATTCGTGGAGAGATAATGTGTGAATTTGGTTTTGTCGTGGAATACTTTGGTTTCTCCATCTATGGTAATTGAGAGTTTGGCTGGGTATAGTAGCCTGGGCTGGAATTTGTGTTCTCTTAGTGTCTGTATAACATCTGTCCAGGCTCTTCTGGCTTTCATAGTCTCTGGTAAAAAATCTGGTGTAATTCTGATAGGCTTGCCTTTATATGTTACTTGACCTTTTTCCCTTACTGCTTTTAGTATTCTATCTTTATTTAGTGCATTTGTTGTTCTGATTATTATGTGTTGGGAGGAATTTCTTTTCTGGTCAAGTCTATTTGGAGTTCTGTAGGCTTCTTGTATGTTCATAGGCATCTCTTTCTTTAGATTTGGAAAGTTTTCTTCAATAATTTTGTTGAAGATGTTTGCTGGTCCTTTGAGTTGAAAATATTCATTCTCATCCACTCCTATTATCTGTAGGTTTGGTCTTCTTATTGTGTCCTGGATTTCCTGGATATTTTGAGTTAGGATCTTTTTGCATTTTCCATTTTCTTTGATTGTTGTGCCGATGTTCTCTATGGAATCTTCTGCACCTGAGATTCTCTCTTCCATCTCTTGTATTCTGTTGCTGATGCTCAAATCTATGGTTCCAGATTTCTTTCCTAGGGTTTCTATCTCCAGTGTTGCCTCACTTTGAGTTTTCTTTATTGTGTCTACTTCCCTTTTTAGGTCTAGTATGGTTTTGTTCATTTCCATCACCTGTTTGTATGTTTTTTCCTCTTTTTCTGTAAGGACTTCTACCTGTTTGATTGTGTTTTCCTGTTTTTCTTTAAGGACTTGTACCTCTTTAGCAGTGTTCTCCTGTATTTCTTTAAGTGATTTATTAAAGTCCTTCTTGATGTCCTCTACCATCATCATGAGATATGCTTTTAAATCTAGGTCTAGGTTTTCGGGTGTGTTGGGGTGCCCTGGACTGGGCGAAGTGGGAGTGCTGGGTTCTGATGATGGTGAGTGGTCTTGGTTCCTGTTAGTAAGATTCCTATGTTTACCTTTTGCCATCTGGTAATCTCTGGAGTTAGTAAATATAGTTGACTCTGTTTAGAGATTGTTCTTCTGGTGATTGATTCTGTTACCGTCTATCGGCAGACCTGGGAGACAGATTCTCTCCTCTGAGTTTCAGTGCTCAGAGCACTCTCTGCTGGCAAGCTCTCTTACAGGGAAGGTGTGCAGATATCTTGTGTTTGGACCTCCTCCTGGCCGAAGAAGAAGGCCCAAAACAGGACCTTTCTCAGAAGCTGTGTTGCTTTGGCAGTTCCCAGAAGCTGTCAGCTTCTGTGGTGCAGACTCTCACCTGTGCAGACTAAATTCCTAAGTTCTGAGGAGTCCCGGAACCAAGATGGCGACCGCTGCTGCTGAGGCTGAGGCCGCCTCCCGAGCCAGGCAGACACCTGTCCTCTGGTCCGGACGGTGGCCGGCTGTCTGCGGCCCGCAAAGGGTGCTGCCTCAGCGGCTCTCAAACTCTGAGTCTTTTACAGAGAAAATATTTAGAGTTTTATGAATCCTTATTTATTATAGATTGTACATTTAACATCAAGACTAAAAATTATTGCCTTAGCTAGCTTATATTTTGCAAAAGGTGTATTGTAGGCCTCTGGGAGAGGAAAATATATCAGTGGTTTGACTCAGCCTTGGATGTTGCATACTTTAACTAGAAAATGCTGGCAATTGCCATAAAGGCTATGGGATTAAAGGACTGCTTTATAGGAGAGGTTTTTATGTCTGGTACTGTAAATTTAGTTAAAAGTGCATGACTAAGGAGATCATACGTCCTACGGACAGCCTGTTGTTCTTTTACCACATGTTTATGATGTCAAACTGCCTTCTGCATATTTATATTTATAACCATAGATTTATGCTGCTCTCAAGTTTGATCAGAAAAGCTTCTTTTTGCGAGTCTAGTGGATAATGTAGAGATACACCACCAGTCAAAATACAGAGTATAAATAACTTTGAATACTCATCTGTGAATAGGTCATGTATATCAACCTCTGACCATCCAGGGTCCAGAAAACTTTCCAAAGGCAGGGTTTGAGAATGTAAGACCTGGCAGATGGGGAGGAAAATTCTAAAACGCTGATTTCTAGATATGACGTGGATGTTGCACCTGTTAATTTACAGAAGCTGTGCTTACCTGCAGAAAACATGTATGAGATCAAGCCAGTTAAAGTTTCAGCACAGACTGGGAAAAGGTTCCTGAGGTTGCATCTGCATCAGAGGAGCCATTGGCAGTTAGTGGCTGCTGAGAGAGGGAAGGTCATTCTCCTTTGGGGAGGTGGCCACTGGCAGGTTGCTCATGTCTGGTGGATAGACACACTCTCATGTACAGATGGGCACCATTAATTGGATTTTCATAGATTAAAAGAGGACATGATGTTCTGGAAAGAGGTAAAATTGGGTGCTAATGGGGAGTTGGAGGGAGGTAGTGGTGGGTAGGTATGATTAGTATACATTGCATAAATGTATGGGATTTTCAAAAAATTAAAAATAAAAACTACTGCTTTATGAAACTTCTTTTAGTTCTGCTTTAAAAATGAGTTTTATAGAGTATACAGTATATTTAAGTTCATGCTCAAATATACATTTAACTTCTTCACAAAATATGAGGTTTAGAGAATGCTATTTTCTTTATAAATTTATAGCTCAACTGCTTTGTTTAAAGTTTTCCTTTTAAGCCATTTGAGCTTTCTGGACACCTTTGTTAGATGCTAGTTGGGCACCTTGGATCTCTGGAGTCTTCAGTTTACTGATCAATTTGTCTATATCTACTAGTAGCATGAAGACTTGGTGACAAGATATATAAAACAAATCTTGAAACTGGGCAAGCTAATTATTATCAGCCTTCTTAGATTTTACAATTGTTTTAATTGTCCAATTTCTTTGACTCTTTGTTAAAATATTTTACAAAGTTTTTATCCTCATAAACAAAAATAGTGAAATGATTTTCATAGTCGACCTGTCAACTATATACAAACAAAGAGAATTAATAGTCTATAATAAAAAATAATTTAATCCATAAAATGGATGTTTTTCCATTTATCTAGATTTCTTTCCTTAAATAGTGTTACATAAATTTCAGTAGCAGTTGTAGATTATATATTTTAATTTTGGTGCACATGTAATCACTGCTGGTATATAGAAATCTAGTCAAATTTTTCTCCCTTTTATTTTGTTATCTTGTGACCTTAATTAACTTTCTTTTTAGTTCCAGGGATGTTCTTGTTCCTGATTCATTTAGAGGTGGCATTCAGCAGAATGAGATGAAATGGGCCAGGGCTATAAGTTCCCACAGGAGTTAAAATGCAGAGTTGGCTTTAGTAAGTATGAGGCTTGTGCTTTAACATGCGCAGAACATTGCAACAATGTAGTACAGAAAGCGCAGGCTTTGGAGAAAGACTTTGTCATTGCCAGCAAGAGAGATAGCTGAATCTCAAAAGGACGCAAAGCTGGGCTTGTAGCAGCAGCACCCCCACCCCAACCTTTTTTTTTTTTTTAATGGAAAATGAGAACAAACTAGGTATGAAGTTACAACCACTGACCAAATCCTTTTACTAAGCAGATGTTGGTAATTTCTTTTCCCTTTTCATCTTCTTAGTGGAGGGAAGAAACTAGGAGGATTAGTGAGAAGTGAATCTAAACAGGTATGCTTCACTGGTTTGGCCAAGAGTTCTCAAGTCTATATGCTGTAGATTTGGTCCCCAATATAACACTATTATTGGAAGATGCTGAAGGTTGGGATTTATTAGGTCACAGGGAGCACCCCTCAAGGGCTTTATGAGACTCCTGTTTTCTTTCTTTGCTTCGCTTCCAGGCTAATGAGCATAGGGAGTTTTGCTTTGATGTGTGATCCTACCACAGTTCTATCTCATTTGAGGCCCCAAAGTCAAGGGCTGTCCTATCTTGTATTGCAAACTTCTAATTCTAGAAACTTAAAAAATTGTTTTTCTCTTATACATTGTTTATTTCAGGTATTTTCTTATGGTAACAAAATATTGAGTATATATGTTTCTTTACTGAATTGAATTTTGAATTATGTAATAACAGCAAATACAAAGGAAGGGATTATAATGCATAATGGACACAAACTCATTTAGGTTTTCTATCTACCTGTCTGTTTATCTTCAAAGAAAATATATCACATAGGTCTTGCCCAATATCCTCTGAGAAATATTAGACTGTGTGTATCCAGTTAGGGAAAAATGAATGTTTATTTCAATTTAATTTTTAAGTAATACTCATTTCTTAACAAAAATATAATTAGGCAAGTGCTCTTTGCAGCAGCAATGGTGATGAATATGAATATCAAAGGTTCAGGGTCCTTTGATCTGTGTACAGGCTCAAAATGTTTGGAGCTTTCAGCAGGTTATCAAGTGTTTAAATGACCCTGTTTTCCAGAACAGAACATTCTTGAGAAAATATTTCTTTCTGAGCTTTTGGTTGCTGAAGAACAAGATAAACAAGTTTTACTGAAGCAAAATAGGTAACTTTCACTTCACGAAGTAAACATGTTATTCAAAAACTAAGTACATTTATCACTAGAAATGTCTGATTGTTTCCTGAATGTTAACTTTGCAAATGTATTAGTATTTCTATTTATTTCTCATTGGAACCCTTCTCTGAAGGACATTCATTTCTAAACATTATATATACCCAGTGATCTCCCAACATACACATGCACACACATTTACATACAGAGACACATACACATAACATATACATACATATATACATATATAGACACATACACACATATATATACACACATGCACACACATACACATATAGTATATATTGTAATATATATATATACATATATACTTTTACACATAGACACACATATAACACAAACACAGACACACACATGCACCTTCATACACACATATCATTTTTGTCTTTCTGTAAAAATATATGCAAGGTAATTTATTAATATCAATACTGTATTCAGTTTTTACCAGACTGGGCAAATCTGGACTAAAACTGATTATTAATGGTTGGATTTCCGAAAGGGGAAAGTTGAACAGTGCAAACACCCTTTTATCTTTAACTTACCTGTACTGTAGTTAAGACAGCTTGCATAAAACATTGTTGGAGAAACTCCAATCAAGCAGAAAGAGTTTGTCCTTATTTTGAGCTCCTGCAATTGAACTGTAATTCAGTTCTGTATGTAAAACACACTTTTAATCACTTGTAACTTGTTTCACAACATTCATAAACTCCTCTCAAAGAAAGGAGTTATTGTTGGAAGGGTGAATGTGATTGCCCCAAGTAAAATTATCTTTTATCTGTGAAGAGACTTTGAAAACTCTCAATGTAATTTTAGCAAGTAGGACTAAGAATCGCAACAGTTGCCCAGAACAACAGAAGTAATCACACTTTCAGCATGCTTCCCTCTGCTTTCAGGTGAACACAGCAAGGAATAAGGTGGGAGAATATGTCACGGAGCTCTGGAAACCTTGCTAAGCTTCACGTTTTAATTGGAAACACCTTGAATTCTTTCTGCGTGGGCCTTTCTACCCTTTAATGAACTTTGTCTCAGTCAACACTTAAAAACTCAGCATTTTCTTACTGAGTATCTGTCCCACCAGAAATGCACATAAAAATGTCTGTTTCAATAGGAAAGTCTAATTATAGAGCATACAATTACCATTTCCATTTTATACAAATACAATCACTGTCTCATACTCTGTGTGCAAACTAAGGAATGTTTTGAACCCATACAGAGATGACCTCCAACAATAGTGACAGAAGGGTAACAATCACTTACAAGGTGCAAAGGATTTTACATCAGTTACTATAATACATATGATTGTGAACAAAATATTGACATGAACATCTTCCAAACAAAGACATAGAAACCCAACTTGTTTAGATCACTTCCAAACTCATCTATGGAAAAAGGACTTGCAGTGTTAACCTTTGGGCTCAGGCTTATCTAATTGCAAAGCACATCACACATTTCATTCAATTTTGCTATGAATAAAAATTTAAAACCTTGAGTTTTATTATGTACTTACGATGTCAAATTGAGGTTCTGAGTACCTACTTTCTCAATCACCATGCTCTTTGCTAGGAAAAAAAGTTGGAGTTGAACTAGTTGAGTCTAAGATGAGCCCCGTACCGGCAAACATGAGGTAACCTAACTTAAAAAAACAATAAGAATCCTTCTTCCTGCCTGCTTTCCTCTACAGTTGGCTAGATTACCACTAGCAACTCTCCAAATGGCAAGTAACAAAGACCAGGATAAACAACTTTCACATTTAAAATGTACTATTTAGTAAGGACTGGCAAATTCTACCAGAGCTTAATGATTCTTTAAAATGAAATGTTCTCATGTCAAACCAGGTTGGTGTACCCAGGAGCACGCACCCTTCTTCAGATTGAATATATCAGAACCAAAGCTAGCATTACCACTTGGTACCCTAATGTCAGGTTCAGGGGAGAGCTGCCAAAGGAGTCATACCACATTCCCTGTGAGAGTGCCTAAGGATTTTTACGGTGTGCCTCAGCACATTCTTCAGACAAATGGAAAAGTCATAGGAAAGTTAGGGCAGACTACATTTTTGTGTCTTCTAGTTCATTATGGTTTGAATGTTTATGTTTTCCCAAAGGATCATTGGCTAAATGCTTGATTACCAACTTGTGTGCTATTATAAGATGGGAACCTTTAGGAGGTGGGTTCTTGTGGAAGGAAGATAGGTTGCTGGGAGCATTCTTGAAGAGGATTCTGGGAGCTGGTACCCTGTCCCTTCAGTTCCTGGTGATCATGGCTTATGCTGTAGACTCCTGCCTGATGTACTATTGCATTAAGAGTGGTCTGAATGCAAAAAAAGATTCAAGTAACCAGGGGATTCAGCCATAGAAACCATGAACCCCAAATAAGCTCTTCACCCTTGAAGTTTTATCTATATCTGACATCAAATTGGAAACTAATTAGTGCATTGCTTTTGGCTATAGTAGCTTCTTGGCCTTCATTTCATATAACCTTCTGTGTGCCTCTCCTCTGCCTCTCTTATATAGACAATTCTCATTGCCTTTTGGGATTATCCACACAATCCAAGTTCAATGCAATCGTTCATTCTTTATATCTACAAAATGTCCAAATAAAGAAATAATCATAGGAGGTACTTTCTACCACTTCAGTGAATTTCTACATTTCCTCAGAAAAAATTCTAGTCTGTGAAGTTAGTAAAACTAACTGTGAAGTTAGTAAATGTAGATCTGAACTCTCCCTATACACACACACACACACCGTTTGAATAGAGTTATCCTACAGTTCCATTGTGTAAAACTCAAATCAATGTTGTCATTTTGCTTTACCACATTTTACTGATCTCTCTCTCCATATCTGAGGTCATTATACATTCTATTCATATATGTGAATATGCTCATCTGTGTCTATAGTAGCAACTTCCTGCTGATACTAACTGTGGGGTCAGTCCCATCACTTTCTGTTCTTCATTGAGCCTCTCAACAGATTTGCATATAGTCTCTAAGAATTTCTCTTTCGTCTCCCCCTTTGAGTATAACAGATTTTCTTATAGAAACTCCCCTCATCTCCCATATGTAATTGACATGTGGAGTGGCCTGAGGGGGAAAAGGCATGTTTAATTTAATAGCTAATATGCAGATATCCTTATCTCACTCTCCCCCTCCCCCCAGGGAATATAAGACAAACAATCTATGGCATATAGTGCCATCATTGTCATCATTGTCATCTATGTAGTTATAGATAAAGAGCAGATATGGAGCAGTGAGCTCCAGCATCCACAGTGGGGTGGGGTTTTGGTGATAAAAGCAATAGTCTTCGGTGATTGCTGCACCTGTAAGTAACCCCTCAACTACACTACTGTTAAATAATTCAGATAAATTCATAATGGTTCATCAAGTTTCACTTGGTGGTATCCATACTTTGGCTTGTCATTAGTTCCCTATCTGGACTGAATAGAGATTTATTCATGTTTTTTTTTTCAGGAATAAAGTCAATAGAATATCTACAAGGAATATGTATTAATTGTCTTAATAAAATTAATAAATATGGGAAGACACAGCCCACTGTGGGCAGCATCATTTTCTGCACAGAAATTCCTGAGCTGTGGAAGAGTAGAAGTCCAACTGGGTACAGAAAGCAAGTAAGCATCTCAGCACACGTGCATTCATTATGCTGTGCTCTTGAATATGGATGTGCCTGGCTGTTTCAAGGTCCTGACTTGACATCCCCCACAAAAATGGACTGTAACTTGGGGTCATTGCCCCTAAGTCCCTTTTTTTGTCAGGGCAATTTATCACAGCAAAAGAAATTACATCAGAATGGATTTTTATTTCTCACTATTCTAGAGCATGAAGTAAAACACAAAGTTAAATGCCTTGACTGTAGAATTCAAGTTATAAAGAATACGTGAGTAACCCTTTGTGATTATCCCAAAGGAATTCTTTAGTTTTTTTTAGCTGCAGAGTAGACGTGGGTAAGCACCTAAGCTGTGGCCCAATTCTAAGAGCCGGAAAGTTGTAGTAGCTGTGACATGTGTAGTCTTGTCACCATTTTTATCAAGTGGACAGGAAGATGTGAGCCTTAAATACACATACTAAAGGATGACACAGAAGCACGATGATTTGTGTGAAGATTATAAGTAGCCTTGTCTAGAGATTGTAGCTCTCCCCCTTCTAAAAAGAAAGATGGGGGCTGCTGTCCACAAAGAACACATATACTTTGGTAGTTCTATTTTATACTTGGTGCCATCTATACCAATTTCAGCCCCACTGATCAATTAATTCTGACTTAAAGGCAGTTTTGAACAGTATCAAGAGCACTGAAATGTCCTAGAGAGGGATGGCATAGCATCCAGACTGTATTCAAAGAGTTTCTGGCCTTCAGAAAGAGTCTCTGGAATACCTGGTGAACACTGGTAGACAATCCCTTACTCCTTTGGGTGTCATGTCCCTTGCCTTTAATTATCTTCCATTTGTAAGAGAGCTGTTGGCTTATATTGTACAGACAAAAGACTTGACCACCGAACATGGTTACTATATAATCTGGACTGCCTATTACATGATTCACAGAATTAGGTTAAATATATATATAATGGAATGGCAGGTTTAAGTAAAAAAGACAAATTTGTTAGCAGGCCTGGAAGGTTCTACCACAATGAATGAATGAGTGGCTCAGAAACCCATGGTGTCTATTCATAGTGCCTCACCAATTTTTTCTTTCACATATTGTGCAACAACATACATTAACATATGCCAGAAAGTAGGTAGTAACTGCATCACAGATCCATCAAGAGGTGCCTACCCCCCCCCCCCCCCGCCAAATAACAAAAAACATGGAGCAAAGAAAATAATCACAGTGAAGAGAACATAGGGAGTCAGGTAGGTTGGATTTGTCCCATTTGCTCTACTGAATCCTATAGGAAGGCTAGGAGAGGTGATAAAGACCCTAGATATTCCTTAAGTTGCATCCTAATATTTATTTAAAAATAAATCAATATCCCAGGAAAGATAGAAAATATCTTGTGTATTTTTTTTCTTCTTAAAACTGTCATGGTCAAAAAAATTATATACTTCTGAAATATCATTATTGTTTAATCTTGCCAATTTAGCAAGATTGGCAGTTAAGAGTAATGAATTTTGGGGGGTGCTGTAACATATTGTAGACATAAAAATATTTTGAGAGCTTGTGATCTCTGTGCTCTTACTATAAGATATTTGAAGACTAGATTAAAATATATTTATTGTAAGATAGAGTTAAATTTTTTACTTTGAGACAAAAGAATCTGCTCTTATTTATAAAGGGAAGCGGAGTAGAGTGGGAGAGGGAACTGAGCCCTGCACGCTGTCCAGGAAGGATGAACAGGAACTCAGCACAGAATTAGCCTGATATCCAGCCTGTCACCATTACTTCTAGAATGATGCAGTAGAGAAAAAACCAGAAAGGCTTGTTGCATATAGTCCAGTTTTAAATTGTCTCATGTGAATCTTTCTGCTTGATTAAATCACAGGTACAGGTCTGCTCCCAAGGTAATGGACATGCAAGGTAGATTTTAAAATGCACCACAGAATCAAACTCCAAAGCAGACATTCCAAATGTTATAAGCACAGGGAAAGGAGGCTTCTACTTTGTTGTTATTTAGTTGACAAGCATCAATACATATTCTTCTACAGTGTTAAATTTACAAACAACACAGCAAGAATAAACTTCAATACAATATTGCACAAAGAATTATTCTTGAAGGTCTCTTTTGCTTCTTCTGAAAAAAAGAGCCCAATTCCCCCTCAGTTATTGTATCTAGCTTCATGCCTGAGAGCCAAGTGATACCCATTTCTACTCTGATGATTTTACTGCCAGACCAACCCTTCTGGGCTCAGGCTGTGCCCAGTTGCTTCGGTTGGTGAACTGTTTGGGAAAATGAAGGCGTGACCTTGGTGAAGAAGGAGTATCTCTCACTCTGAGACTTTGAGGTTTAAAAAGTTCATGCCATTCCCAGTTAAATCTCTGCTTTGTGCATGTGGATTAGATGTGGGCTCCCAGCTACAGCCTATGCCTGTCTGTTTTCTTTCATGATCACCATGAACTCACTGTGAAATTGTAAGCCCAAGAAAGTCTCTATAAGCTGCCTTAGTCCTGGTGTTTCGTCATGACAATAGAACATTAACTAGGACGGAAGTGTCAGCAATAGTTACAGTAATCCCTATGGTATTTACAGTGGGCTTTGACTGTGTTCCACCTGCATCTGCTTGGCTCTTTAACGTCTGTGATCCTCTCTCACCCTCTATGATTGTGTCTAAGTGTAATGTCCAGCAATGTTAATTCTTGGAGAAATATCTTAGAGTAATAGAGTCACTTTCCCTGCAGGTGCAGAGAAGAAAGCCCTTAGACTAGGTACTTCTATCTGAAGAGTAGCCTTAGCTAGTGTATCTGAATGCAAAGTGTACAAGCTCTTCTCTTTGCTCCTCTTCCATGAATTGAAACAAATATGACATCCCTACAGGACCAGCCTAAAGCTGGGCTTTTCTTATTTTCTATTTCACTTTTTTCCTTTCCATGTTTTTCTGCCTATTTGGATCTTTCTTTTAGTCTCTTTGGGGGAGACCTTTTAAAGCATATCACCAGCCCAGGAATCCTTATTTCAGATTTTGCTTTCTGGATTCAGGAACCCAGCTAAGAACAATATCATCAGAGGCTCCTCAACATTTCTTAGTCTGCTTTTCCTACAGGAAGCTCTGATGTGAACCGAGCAGAGCACTGCTGGGAAGTACCATCCTAGAGTCTGTTGCTCAGGCTGGGCTGGTTACTATTAATGTTATTTGCTTGTAGAGATCATTGAAGTCTCAGTAAAAACAAAGCATTTCCTGGCACAGGAGCCCTCAGTATATAGATCTTCCATCAAAGGATTTTCCCGATTGGTGTGTGGGTTCTTTGCTGTTTCCCAGTCTGTTAACCCACCAATCCCTCCTGCTTCCAGAGATCACACTGTGTGCTTTTCAAAGATGCTTGTATTTGGCTGCTTTTTTTTTTTTTTTTTTTTTTACAAATCCCCCACTCTCTCTCTAATTCATATTTAAAAGTATATCAATATAGGATTATATTTCATTCATTCCAATGTAGCTACTCAGGATACTTAATCCATATAGATTCCTGAAGATGTAGTTGTCAGTGTAAATTAGAAAAATTTTATTCTTTGGAGGCAAGGTTTTTCTTCCTAGATTCAAATTTTTAATATTTCTTCTCTCAGAATACTATCCACTATGTTCTCCACCAGGTTTCTGCCACTGTTACTTGAGAAAAATATGTTATTGGTTTTGGTGGTGAGCTTTCCTTCCTGGGCTTAATTTCCTAGAGAGTCTTTGGATTCTGACATGAGTCAGGGATACAAGGAACTGAGGGGTACAGGGAATATGTTGTTAGGAAAATAACATCTCCTAGTGAAATACTTATCTCAGGCAAGACATTTACCCACGTTCCAGGTAAGGTAGATGCTGGAGAAAACGCACTTTCTCAGAGTAACGATGTTCAGTGGATTTGTGTGTGTAAAGGATTCTGAGCCGTCAGGGTTTTCCATTTTCACCAAGCACAATCCCATCTGAAGGGCCTAACATTCAGTAAAAGCATGATATCATTTGAATTCAAATGATGTAATTCAGAAACCACAGGCTTAGACAGCATTTAGTTTTCAGTTCCATCAGCCCTGTAGAGATAAGAGCTAATTTTAGCATAATCATTTTATCACCTTGACTTTTTTACTATTTTGAGCTTGGAGTGTAAAACTTTCAAAGTTTCAGCACGTCAGTAGTGAAGGTCCTCTGTAGCTCACCCTGATCAGTATTATTAGAATATAATAATAACTTTATTATTCTTAGACAACAATCATTCTCCACTTCTTGGCTTCAACAGCCAGGTTATTACAGAGGACCAAGAATACAGATGAATAAAATAACTATTTACTTTCAGTATGGCCTGGCAACCTACTGTAGAGCAGATTTGATTATGTCCCCTAAAGGATTGTGTCCTGGAAGGTCAGCCTTCAGGGTCACCATGTTAAACGGTGGTGCAGCTTTGAAGAGGTACCCAGTAGAAAGTGATTATATCATTGAAGGTGCTGTTCTTCAATATTGTTCTTTTCGGATCCCAGTTAGTTCCCACAGAGTGAGTTACAAAAAGGTTAATTTGGGGCCCTCAAATACCTTCTGCTTCCTGTCTCATTATGGTTCCTTCTGCACTGGCGCCTATTCTTGCCCTTGAGTTCTATACAGCATAAAGTACTCACTGGATTCCAACCATATGAGCTTGCTGATTTTGGAATGGAATTCTCCATAATTGAGAGTTAAGTATACCTATTGTCTTTGTAAAGTATCTTGCCTTAGGTATTCTCTGATAGCAACAGAAAGGGAAATGATGGCGTTTGGCTGCTCTATTTCTTTCCCATTTTTTATTGTATGAGACAGGGTTTCATTCTGGAGTTCACAGTGGTCTGGAATTCACTGTGTAACTCAAAGTGGAATTAAATTTGTGTTTGTTCTCAGTAGTATAATAGGAGTTACTAACCACCCCATTTGACCTCCTGTTCCATTATTCTCCTTATAGAACAAATACTTCATATCACTGTATTCTGTCTCTTCTTCCTTGGAAGATACTCTCCCCACACCCCATGGCCCTTTACTAGTTTCCAAACTTCTATGTGTATTCCAAACGAAACACACATACCTATTGTTGTGTCTTTTCCTGTACAAAATCTTCTTAGTTTTATGAGGTCTGTTTTATTAACTGTTAGTCTCAATGCATGTGCTAATGGGGTCCTTTTAAGAATGCCCTTCCCTGTGCCAATGAATTGAAGTGTGTTCCATATTTTCTCTGTTATCAGATGCAGGGTATCAGGTCTTATGATGAGGTCCCTGATTCATTTGGAGTTGATTGTTCTTTAGGATAAAAGCTATGAATCCACTTTTCATCTTCTGCTTCTAGCCATCAAGGTGAACCATAGCAATTTGTTGAAGATTCTGTCTTTTTCTTTAAGATGTACTGTTGGCTTCTTTATTAAAAACACATTAGTCAGCTGTGGGAGTATGAGTTTATATGTGAACCCTCAGTTCTCTTCCCGTGATTGATGGATGTGTTTTATGCCACTGCTGTGCTGTTTTTATTACTACACCACTTGGTAAAACTGGAAATGTGGGTTGGTGATACTGCTAGCTGGTCTTTTATTGTTCAGGAATTGTCTTTTTATATCCTGGATATTTTGTATTTCCAAATGAAATTTCAGATGATTCTTTCAATTTCTGTGAAGAAATGCATTAGAGTTTTGTTGGGGGTAGCACTGACTCTGTAAATTGCCTTAGACCTCTTCCCACCATTACCTGTACCAATCCATGGGCATGGGGATATTTTCATTGTCTGCCACCATGTTTGCTTTCTTTTCTCGGTGTCTTAAAGCTTTCATTGCATAAATGTTCCTCTTCCTTGGTTAGTTTTTATCCCAAGATATTTTATTTTATTTGATGCTATTATGAATGCGGATGTTTGTCTGATTATTTTTTTCTTGTTATGTTTGTCATTTGTATGTTAAAAGGTTACTGATTTTTGAGTGATTTTAATTTTGTATCTTGCTACTTTACAGAGTATGTTTATTAGCTGTAGGAGTTTTATGGTGGAGTCTTCAAACACAACCTGCCAAAAATTGAATCCCAGATACCCATTCCTTGAGGGTTCCTTCTACTTCTAACAACAAATTGTTGTTATTAAGAACCTTTTGCTGCAAACATATTAATTCTGTCTAGTTTGGGAAGAAAATGTCCTTATTAGTGATACTAGACAGCTTGTATTTTCATTTCAAAGAACTAAAGGGAAATAGGTTAAGCTCACTAGGGAGGTACCCATAATCCATTGCCAATTTCAGAACTGCTTCATCACAGTCCCACAAGAGGAGCTCCTAATCACCATGTCAACTCCACAGACAATAGAAAATAATACGTGCACTGACAGAACTTTTTCTTACTTGATCACACCCACATTAAAGCTTCATATGGGCAGAATTATTAGTAGATTCTGGCCCTTTGTTACTCTAAGCACAGGAAAGTGAGGATTTTAGGTTCTGTCTTAAGAAAGTAATATTCCTTTTGTCGTCAATCTCAAAATATAAGTTTTCAAATGGTGCAGTATAGTCCAAACCAACATATACATACTAGTTCTGCTTTTGTGCTTAAGATATTTTGTAAAACTTATTCTGAACATACTTTGGTAACTATATGCACCTTTATTTCATGCCCATATAATCCAGTTCTTAAGTAAGTTGGGTCAAACTTTCGGCATGGTGACCATAACTGCATTGTCGCACAGAATGCCTGTTCAAGATAGGGTAACATAAAGCATACTCTACATGTGAGCTTCTGCTAGTGTGACTGAAGTCTGTGTACATCACACTCACCACTCAGGGTTTATATGCAACAAAAAATTAAAGCTTTTCAGTGGTAACTAAACTCCAACTTTATCATGTTCATTTTTATCTGTCAAGAGCAATTATTACATTTTAAGAATTACAAACCTTCATTGAGTTATAAATAGGAGATAAGTGCATTTTCTGAGTTTGGCTCACTTGTTGTGTTTAAAGGAGTTCAACATTATAGAAATATCTGTGTGTCCCATGTGTCCCATACACACACAGGCAGATACATATATCACATGTACCCATATGTATGGGTGGTACAAATAAATCTCCATGCCCTACACAGCAATGTAGGAATCTGAAAGAAATAACAGTTCTTTTATTCATTAGAACACAATAATGTCACACTGTCCTTAAGGAAGTGTTAATCTCTACCTTAGAAACAATGTTCTGAGGACACAGGACTGGAGCCTCTTCTTTGCTCTTTCTCTAGAATTATGCATCCAGTTAGCTGTGCTATAGGCACACCAGACTCATCATAGTCCATCTCTCATTCTTTCCACAGAGACCTCAATATTCTGTGTTTGCCACCAGGGTAGTCACCAGCATCCACTTATCTGCCCTGCACCTGTTGGAGCAGATGTTGTAGTGTTCCAACTTCCTGCATTTTTTCAGGGCTTCTTTTTCTTCTTCAATGTGGAACACCAAGCATCTTTCTCTTACAGAGGTTGCAAGCACAGTGTGGGGACGTGTTTGCTCCAGGAATAGTCTTCTATCACTGCATAATGAGAGGTGGAATAAAAATGCCACAGTGCCCCCTCTTAATTCCCCATAGACACTCCCTCTTGATGCCCCTCTGGATGCACCCCAAATGCCCATAGATGCCCCCTCTAGATGCCTCCAAATGCTCACCTAGATGCCCCCTTGTCTAAATCCTTCTAAATGACCCTCCTGTGGTGAAATAACACCAAAAAAAGATCCACAATACAACTTCTCCAGTCAGCGCAAGTTCCCTAGCTTGTTTGATAATTGTGCTGAGCTGCAAAATATGGTCACAACTTCACTGATCTTGGTGTGTAGATTCCTTTGGAATATGCTGCAGCTGTCCCAAACAGAATGTAGACTACGTCTTATTTACTTACAGTGTTCACTAGGGTATCTATTTGTGTGGTTTCCTAATTGTTCAAGGCTGCAATATATACTAGATGTACTAAATTACAACTGTATATTACGTGTGGAATAAATGAATATGTATTGTGCATACATTTATTTCAATATGCCATTACTGATATTTCCCTACTTTACATGCAGAAAGAGTTTTATTTAGGCTCCACCCACTTCAATTTAACTCCTCCCCCACTTAAAGATGATCATATCAAGTGTTCCCTCTCAACTCCTCAGCTACTACACTCAAGTGTTATAATTTTTGCCACAACCATAAAATATGATTTAATATACTCATAAGAAATGCTATATTGGCACTTATTTATGTATAGCCTAGCCTTTTTTCCTTTCATTTCTAAAGTTAAATTTTCTATCACAATAGTCTTATCAGTTTAAAAAAATCTCTTTTTAGCTCTTCTTTAATAACAGGTTTCTGAAAAATCCTATTAGTTTGCTTTTATGTGAAACTGTCCCTATCCCCCCATTCCCAAATGGTATTTTGATGAAATATAGACTTTTCTAGCAACCATTCTTTTCACTTCTCACTTTAAAAATGTGTTGCTCTTTCTGGCCTCTCCTGGTTCCTGGAAAAGTCCACTGTCATTCAGATTGTTTTCCCCTGTAGGTTGCTGTCATTTCTCACTGGCTTCTTTCAACATGTCTTCTTAGGCTTTACTTTTCAGAAGTTTAATGTATTTGGGTGTGAATTTCTTTAGATTCATCCTGAGTAAAATTCATTCAACATCATAAATCTGTAGTTTTCCCTTTCCATTAAATTGGGACCTTCTTAGCTATTGCTGTTTTTGGTAATTCATCCACCCCATTATATTGTAACCCTCGATGTTTGAAACTCAAAGCATATGTACATCTCTATACATCAGCCAGTGATCTGATTTTTCTATTTCTATTCATTTTTCTTTTGGATGCCAGGTTCATAAATTCTCTTGATTCATCTTCATTCTCACTCTTCTACCCAGTCAGCCCCGCCCTTGTTGTATAACCTTGAATTTATTATTATTTTATACTTTCATTTGTTGTCTTTTAATTATTCTAAAGAATGCTGCTTACTATGGGTTGTAGAATGGTTGCTTTCATTCCTATCAGATAACTTCAGTAAGTGATTCTTCAAAGTTCTGGAATCCCTTGGCTTTTTTTCTCATTCAATTGATTTTCTGGCTCAGTATAAGGGAGTTTCGGTTGCTATATCCTTTGTATTCTGAATCTTAGTTCTTGGGGATTCTAGATACTTTTCCTTAAAGAAAGATGCGGTGCAGTTCAGAGGCTGATTAGGTGAGTTTGTCTACTCACATGAAAAAAGAGCACCTATAAAACTACTCACTCCTCACGCCCAGGTTCTATGTATTGGGATAGAATGCTCACAGCGACCCCACACACAATAAGACTGTTACGTTTAGCTAGAAAGAAAGTGTTCAAATATTGTCAAATTCCTAGGAATTCTTTAGAACAGACAGAGGGAATGATATCAGGAGGAAAAAGGAAACAAGAAATTTTGGGAATGCAGGACAGGCAGCAAAGTGCATGGAGGCCTTACACTGTGACTGAAGGGCACACTGCATGGGAATACCTGCAAGTGGCCCAAAGATCACTTCCTACACAAGCCCTATATAAAGTTTATATGAGCTAATGTCTATAGACCCTATATAAAAAAGCTGGGCACAGAAGCTTACAACTATAGCAGCATCACTGCTATGGCAGAGTTAGGAGATAAGAGAAATGCCCTGGTAGATTGTAGGCTAGGTAGCTTGGGCTACACAGTGCACCAGTAAAATGAGAGATTCTGCCTTAAACAAGGTGGAAGGTAAAAGCCAACTCCCAATAAGTTGTTCTCTAACCCCCACATGCTCACTGTGGTTCAAGTGAACCCACACGGACCGTATATACATATACACGCAAGAACAAAATCACTTCAAATGTGATGATGTAGAAAAATTAGAAACAAAACGTATGGCTGTGTGTGTGTCATAAAATTATCAATAAAAAAAATCCAGAGTGACTATATCTGGAGTGCAGCTTCCAGAGTAAAAACAGTTTTCCTAGGAAATATTAAAAAAAAAATACAAACAGGGTCATACACCAAGGATACATAGCAAGCATAGAGATATGTGCTTCAAACAGTCCAACTACAAAATTCAAGAAACAGTCTGTACTGGCTAGTTTTATGTTAACTTGACACAGGCTGGAGTTATCACAGAGAAAGGAGCTTCAGTTGGGGAAATGCCTCCACGAGATCCAGCTGTAAGGCATTTTCTTAATTAGTGAGCAAGCAACGGGGGAGGTCCGCTTGTGAGTGGTGCTGTCTCTGGGCTGGTAGTCTTGGTTCTATAAGAGAGCAGGCTGAGCAAGCCGGGGGAGGCAAGCCAGTAAAGAACATCCCTCCATGGCTTCTGCATCAGCTCCTGCTTCCTGATCTGCCTGAGTTCCAGTCCTGACTTCCTTAGTGATGAACAGCAGTATGGAAGTGTAAGCTGAATAAATCCTTTCCTCCCAACTTGCTTCTTGGTCATGATGTTTGTGCAGGAATAGAAACCCTGAATAAGACACAGTCTGATTGAAAGGAGTAAAAGGAGGTGGACATGTCAGCATCCTTATATTACCAATTGATAATAGAACTAAACAAAATTATCAAGTGAATAGCAGAAATAACAAAACCATTAACCAACATCAAATTCACAGTTACAGAATACATGCTCCAAAAGAATAAATATATTCTTCTCAATGCATCCTAATTTAGACAATGAATAAAATGATGCCAAAATTAAAGCTAAAAATTGTATTTTAGTAAATAACACTAAGTACTCTAGCATAGAGTGCATGGTATTGGTTTCAGTTGCTGACGATAGTGACAGAAACCATTTTGGAATCATCTTCAAATACTCATCTTCAAGTGCATCTAGAGTTAAGTATCTAGTGCATTCGTTCACATAAATGTTCAGTGATTGTTATTCTTACAATAGTTCAGGATATTCTACTGAGTCAGTGGCATGAGCTTAAACTACCTAGTGTCACATAGTAGCCCAGATTCCCTCCCCCCAAAATAAGAAAAGATGCCTATACTCTTTTTTTTATTATTATTTTTGTGAAAACATACAACTGATGTGTTTTGGGGTTTTTTATTTAATTATAAAATGAATGCACCGAGGCATCTCACTGACTTGTTGATATAATTTTAATCTAATCTCACAAAGTCTTCTAGTTAATTTTTTAATTCATGTACATGTAATGTAAATATTGATATGTTAAGGCTTTACCTTCTATTATATTCTATTTTCTTGTTATTTCTCCTGTCATTTTATAGTCAAATATATTATGTATTGCTGTTTCATTAGCTAAGGCTGCACTTAAGAAGTTAATGAGTTTCTGCCATAAAACACACACACACACACACACACACACACACACACAGAGAGAGAGAGAGAGAGAGAGAGAGAAAAACAACTTTCCAAATATAGTATACATCACTGTTTTGAATTCTGACAACATAACTGATATTCTCCCAAGGTGTCAAATTTGATTTGAATATTCAATTTAAACATTTATGAAATGTCTTAATTAAATGACTTTTAAGATTTTATGTCATTTTAATGTATTTCACCATCACGATTCTTAGATTTCCCCCCTCCAATTGAAGTGATTCTATTTTTAAAACCTGTAGAAATTCTTGTTAGTAATTTCCCCCCTGCAACTGTATAAATCTTGACTTAATAAATATAAACTCTGACCAAGTTGTAGTGAAATTACTGGATTTTAAAATCATTTTTAAAGAGCCACACGAAGTAAGTGTTCCACTATGGTGAGTCTGGAACATTCTGCAGCCATTCCAAATAATATTTCTGAAAAACATTAAATAGCTTTGAAAAATGCATTGGTATATTAAGTTAAAAGATGAGATTTTAAACTTATGAGGCTTAGGGAGAAAACAACTCAAAGAAGTCAGGAAGTTGGTGAAATGTGACTTTTCACAAGGGCCCTTCCTCCTGTTTATGGAAATAGTAACAAAATAAGATTATAAAGTAATGCCTTCAGTGTGATTCTGCCTGTGTTCACAAATAACTGTACCAAGAAATTGTTACTGTCTAGACAGGACACAGACACACATACCAAGTATGGATGACAAGTTTGAATCATGTGACTCAGACCTTATCTGGAACTCTTTAAGGAGTCCCACAGTTTCTGTGACCTGAACTCTTGAACATGGTGGATACGCACAAAGGCCATTTTGAAGACAGTGCTTGTAAGTTTTCTGTCTTCACACTAGAGTTGAATAGATTTATTCAAAGGGTCCATTAGTGGACTTGTAGGTGCTCCTGTCATGTCTGTACAACAGGACAAGAACTGGCACTTAGGAAGTCCAAGGGAAACATTTAATGTTTGTCTCTTGTTTAAACAAAGACAATAAAATTTAGTAAACATGTTTTATGTGCAGTACTCTCAAAGTAAATGTTATAATAACTTTTCAGCCATGCATTTTATTGAAAACATTTGTACTATTATTTGATAAAAAATTGTATTCATTAAAACAGCTTTATTATTTTGGAAGACAAATAACAAATGATAAATTTAAACCAACACACAAACATATCATTTAATTAGAAAGCTTTTAGAATTCTTTGTACGAAGACAAGCTATTTGCTAAAGAAAAGGCTAAAAAATGTTTTTCTCATTGCTAGTTTAAATTGTTTTATTTCTTCAGAGCAAGTACATTTTATTTCAAAAATTGGATTTTTTAAAGTTCAATTTACAAGGTCAGATCGTGATGAATATGAATTGAGATAAAATTAAAAGAAGACAAAAAAACATAGGCACTAAAGGGAATTCTAGCAGATGGAAGACAATGTTCAAACCCCATTGTGTACGCTTGTCAGTGTGGGCTGCAACAGGTCAGTGGAGGAAGATGCTCAAGGGCCTTCTTCTCCCAGGATCTCTTCTTCCACACATTTAAAAACAAGTATAAGTGTAAGACTTTTTATTGTTGTTGTTTATGATATCTTGTTATTCTGGATGGCTAATAAATTAAAAAATATAGAATGGGGTCACAAAAATGTGAGTGAATATATATATATATATATATATATATATATGGACTTACTCTCTATAGTTATATGTGAGATAGTTACGAAGGAAGTACTTTACTTACTATAGGGAAATGTCTTTATTTTTAATGCTTAAATATTTAAAAATATTAAGTCCATATTTTAAGGGCTGAAGACTTTACGATACTTACATTACTTTTAAGGGGTAACATATTTGATGACAAGAATTGGTAGAGAAATACAGATTAATTAGATGAAATATAGCTTCAATATCATAAGGAAACTTCGTTTTAATTATGTAAACTTTTAATACTGGTGAAATGCACATTGATTTTTTTTTTTTTACTAATAAAGAGTTTTAGAATTAATGCTATTTTAAAATCCTTTAGAGAAAATTTTAGAGAGGCAAATTATTTTTTTCAAGCCAGAAAAAACTATTTTCCTGGTTCTGTTTGTAAGAAAGAAATCTGCCAGTTTCTTTCCATTATATGTTTCCATTTTCCAAATCAAACACTGAACTGAAATTTCAGTTAACATATGTTTTTCCAGGGAGGGCCCCCCAGATAATTTTGGATTAATTTGTCTTCTTTATTCTTTAAGTTTTAAAAATTTAAACATGCTAAAAAATATAGTTTCACAAAATGATATATACCCAAGAGAATAAATTGAGTGATGACGTATATTGGGAACACTGGTATTCATGGTAGAACATATTTGGTATGACATTCATTTGGAAGAAAGGTTTCTGACCCCTGGAAACTGGGCCTTGCATGTACTATTAGAATTCTTTTGTTACAAGAGATAAGTGTGCTGTTGTTAGCAGCTTTTGAATTTGAATATTAGATTTACTTAGCAGAAGATGATGTCCACAGTTACAGTTGGGAAGTCTAAGCCACAGCCTGTGAATATACTGAAGTCAAAGAAAAAACTGCCAGGGTGGTAATTTCAGTCTCCTTTGTATAGGGAGTTCTGAAAAGTTTCTACCACCTCTTAGTGCCTATCTATATAGTCAGTGTTCATTGTTTGGGACAGATGTCTTTAGGGAATCAAAGTCTTATCAAAACCAAGAGGATGAAAGGAAAAGGTAAATATGGGTGTTTGGCATGTGTCTTAGTCAGGGTTTCTATTTCTGCACAAACATCGTGACCAAGAAGCAAGTTGGGGAGGAAAGGGTTTATTCAGCTTACACTTTCCACATTGCTGTTGATCACTAAAGGAAGTCAGGACTGGAACTCAGGCAGATCAGGAAGCAGGAACTGATGCTGAGGCCATGGAGGGATGTTACTTACTGGCTTGCTTCTCCTGGCTTGCTCAGCCTGCTCTCTTATAGAACCCAAGACTACCAGCCCAGGGAAGGCACCACCCACAAGGGGCCCTCCTACCCTTGATCACTAATTGAGAAAATGCCTTACAGCTGGATCTCATGGAGGCATTTCCTCAACTGAAGCTCCTTTCTCTGTGATAACTCCAGCTTGAGTCAAGTTGACACAAAACCAGCCAGTACAGCATGTGTGTAAAATGTGTACAGTTAAAAGTTTTACATTTTGAGCAAGAAATTTTAAATCTCATTCAAGAATGAAAAATGAGAAATATAGGTTAAAGAGTGCTTGTATAAACTTCTTGAAAGCTGGATGTATTATTGATGAATATAAATGAAAATCAAATGTCATGTTAAAAACCATTATTTTTGAAAAGTAGGTCTAGAAATTTATATATATATATATATATATACTGTTCAGTATAAATATATTCAATATTTTTTAATATTTTGTATATTTACTCAAATTCACAACTGATTAAAGTTCTTAAAGAAGTAAAATAATAGTAAAAGTATTAATGAGAAAGTATCTATTGGTGGATACCTACCTGGTCTCAGAGGAAAGTATACCTTTTTCAGAAATATAAATAAATCTAGGTTTAGTCCCTGCAAGTTTGGGGGGGGCCTGGTTGGTTGATATTGTTGTTCTTCCTATGGGGTTGCAAACTCCTTCAGCTCCTTAAGTCCTTGCCCTAACTCTTCCATTGGGGTTCCCATACTCAATTCAATATTTGGCTGCATGTATCGTTATCTGTATTGGCCAGGCTCTCTCAGAGCCTCTCAGGACAGCTATACCATGCTCCTGTCAGCAACCTCTTTTTGGCCTCTGCAATAGTGTCTGGGTGCTCACAGTCAGCTATTGGATGGATCACAGGGCCCCCAATGGAGGAGCTAGAGAAAGTACCCAAGGAGCTGAAGGGATCTGCAATCCTATAGGTCGAACAACAATATGAACTAGCCAGTACCCCAGAGCTCTTGACTCTAGCTGCATATGTATCAAAAGATGGCCTAGTCGGCCATCAGTGGAAAGAGAGGCCCATTGGTCGTGCAAACTTTATATGCCTCAGTACAGGGGAATGCCAGGGCCAAGAAATGGGAGTGGGTGGGTGGGGGAGTGGGTGGGGGAGCATGTGGGGGACTTTTGGGATAGCATTGGAAATGTAAATGAAATAAATACCCAATTAAAAAAAAATATATATATATATATATATATATATATATATATATATAGTGTCTGGGTTTGGTGTCAGCAGATTGGATGGATCCCTAGGTGGGCAGTCTCTGAATGGCCTTTCCTTCAGTCTCTGTTCCACTCTTTGTTCCTGCATTTCCTTTTGACAGGAGGAATTCTGGCTTAACATTTTTGAGGTGGGTGGATGGCCTCATCCCTCAACTGGGGGCCATGTGTATCCACTGGGTATGGTCTCTCCAGGTTCTCTCTCCCCTTTGTTGGATATTTCAGCTAATGTCCTCCCTGTTGAGTTCTCTGGCATCTGGGAATTTCTATTGGCTTCTCCCCAGCTCTCCCTCCCCCACTACTACATACCTTCTTTCAAAATCCTGACCCTCTATACTTCTCCCCCATCTCCTCCCATATCTGAACCGGACCCCCTTTCCTCTCCCCCTCCTCTCTCCCTCCCAGATCCATTTCTTTCTCTACTTTCCAAGATTATTTTCTTCCCCCTTCTAAACCACCAACCAAAGAGTACACATGGGGGGACCCATGGCTCCAACTGAATATGTAGCAAAGGATCGCCTTATTGGGCTTCACTGGGGGAGGAATCCCTCTGTCCTCTGGAGGCTCGATGACCCAGGGTAGGAGAGTGCTAGGGCGCTAAGTTAGGAGTGGTTGAGCAGGTGGGGAAGCACCCTCATAGAAGCAGGGGGAGGGGGGCAGGAAAGGGGGATAACATTTGAAATGTAAATAAATAAAATAACCAATAAAAATGAACAAAAATAAATCTAGGCAAACATTATATTCAAAAAGCAGCTTAGAGACACAGTTCCACAGAATTAATCTATAAGTGGCATGTTTTTCTTTTTGTATGTAGCAACCCATTTCTTCTCCATGTAAAAAGCTTTATTTCATTAGTAAAAAGAACATTTCATAAATATATCAGGACAGTTAAGGACTTTAGACTTCTTACATACAAGGGATGAATAAGGATATTGAGGTGTTTAATCTCACATTAAAATAAAAATACAGCCATGTAGTGGTGGCACATGCCTTTAATCCCAGCACTTGGGAGGCAGATCTCTGAGCTCAAGGCCAGCATGGACTACAGAGAGAGATCCAGGACAGCCAGGGTCACACAGAGAAACCCTGTCTTAAAACAAACAAACAACAAAAAAACAGAAAATACAAAAAAATTAAAAAACAAATAGTTGATTGTTAGGTGACAGAGTGTTTATCAGCTCTCTGACATGGCTAGCAAGTTCTTTTTTTTTTTTTTTAGAGACCTATTTGTCAAAATGATTTATAAAGCTGAGATGCATGCATCTCATCTTGAGAAACTTAACTTTTGGAATTTAAGTAATAAGAGCTCTGATTAAATTGACTTTTAGAACAATTTCTCCGAAAATTTATGAATAGAGTAAAATCTGATGATAACTTACTAATAATACTATGAAGCAAAAACCTGTTATCTAAGTGTGGTCTCTTTATATCTGTGAATGTAATAGTTCTTACAATCAAAGCTGAATAAGCAATATTCACTGATATTGTATATTCATCTTGCACATCGCCATTCTACAGATTGTAGGAAATGATTACACCACACATTTTCAGCAACCCATCTCTCATTGTGACACTCACATGGCATTGCTCCTGTTTTCACTCTTTGATCTAGATCTAAATTCTTGATTGACAAGTCAGAGTGTCTATCACTCAAGTCAGAGGCATCCATCAGGACTTCCCACGTGGGTCCTGACATCAGCAGCTTAAGAGCAATTTAATATGAGTTTCACATAGTACTTGCTATGTTCTAGGAAAATCTAGTGGAGACTTAATTACATCTGTCATGGTGGTTACAACTTTTTGTAAGTTACTTCCATTTAGTAGGTAACAAGGAAAATGTAACTTTTACTCAAAATTCAGATAAAAAATATCTGTAACATTCTCAATTTTGAAGTAAGAAAAGGCAGACATAAAGCAGCGTCAGTGGTCCACAAGCACACGCTAATACACTGCTCATCATGCAGCTAAGCAGCCTTTCCCCCACTGTGTGTGTGCTCTCTACACACCTACAGTGAATTTCAGATTTCTTGTTAGCAACGGGAACTTTTATTTTAAATGAAATTTGTGAGATCCTGAAATATTACCCGAAGTGGAAACTTATGGGTTCTTTGGAAAGTCGGTTGGATGGTGTTTTGCTGGGACAAACCTGTGAAGGAATGTTTTGTTAAAGTGGACACAGGTGTGAAAGCCTAAGGCAGACTTGTGAAGGGACGTTTTGCTGAAGCAGACACAGGAGAGAGGATATTCTGCTAAAGCAAGCCTGGGAAAGGACATGTGATGGGAGATGCTTTGCTAATGATGCACAGGTGTTGGTCTGCCTTACACTGTGTAGCTGAGCTGCATTTGTCAGAGAAGCCATAGAGAAAAACTCACCAAAAAAACTTCTGATGGTGTGCTGCAGTTTGTTGCCACTTCCAAGGACTGGGGCTGATTGGATGCATGTGCTGAGACAGGACCTATGCTGAGACAAGGCATGTGAAAGACAGGAGATGTTTGGAGGGTATAAATAGGACTCCACAGAGTGACAGAGACAGAGCTTGTCTTGCTGGTGCTGGTACAGCTAGCTGTGCAATGTTTTTGGGTCTGAGTCTTCACTGATCTATGCTTCCCTGAGAGAGGCACAGTTGAGAACTCCTCCTGGTGTTCCTGTTGGTCCCTCCTGCTGACTGGGGCCAAGGCTGAGGCCTGGATGCCTCTGCAAGGTCATATCACCTCTGTTGCTAACCCAACTCTACCGAGCTGGACAGCTGGTTTATCTGTGAAGTGCTTTCGAGTGGATTGAGTTGTCTGCTGACCTGTGAACTGAACTGCCAATCACCAGACAACACAGACAGGAGTTGTTCCAAAGAACCTTGCTAAACAGTTCCACTCACCCTAATACCTCTGGTGGGTTGTGGGGAACAAGGGAGGTCAAAGCATTTAAGAACCATAATTTAAAAAATAGGATTTGAAAAATTAAAGTTACAATCTTCCTTCTGAGCCCAGCGGAGGCCTCTAAGGGCTCCAGAGTGCTCTCCATGTCGCAGGACCTAGGGATCATCTCAGGATCATGGGTAAGTGGAACACAACATCAGCTCCAAAGAATCTCGGAGGGTCTTGTGCCAGCAGGAAGAGGGACAAAGGAATCCCACCCGACCAGAGGCTGGGATCCATTCAGGTCAGGGCCAGTCCCGCCATCTTCTGCATGAACCTGGCTGAGGGCATCTAGGGCACCAGAGGACTCTCCACATCGCAGGACCCCTAGCACACCCAGGACCTCCTGATCACCTGAGAGCATGTGGGCGATAGAGGCACCAGAGCTTCTTGGTCAGGGTCCTGTCGGGCCTTCATCCTCAGCCAGGAGGCTGAGCTGAGACCCAGAACCCTGGGCACATTCCTTGCCAGAGGAGAGTTGGCCTACAGGGAGGGTTCTGACCCCAGAACTCAGGATGTGGATCAGAGCTCCAGACTGCTGGACACCTGCCCTGAAAGAGGAGAGCTTGCCTGCAGAGAGTGCTCTGACCACTGGAACTCAGGAGAGAGTGGGAATCCCAGGAGTGCTGACAGAGGCTAAAAGAATCACAGGAGGATCAAGCTACAAGAGACAGCTTGAGCATTAACACCAGAGATTTCCAGATGGCAAAAGGCAAAGAAAGAATCTTACTAACAGAAACCAAGAACATTGGGCATCATCAGAACCCAGTACTTCCACCACAATGAGTCCTGGATAACCCAACACACCCGAAAAGCAAGACATGGATTTAAAATCATATCTCATGATGGTGGTAGAAGATCTTAAGAAGAGCATTAACAACTCACCTAAGGAAATACAGGAGAACACTGCTAAACTCAAAGGGAGACAACTCTGGAGATAGAAACCCTAGGAAAGAAATCAGGAACCATAGATGTGAGCATCAGCAACAGAATACAAGAGATGGAAGAGAGAACCTCAGGTGCAGAAGATTCCATAGACATGGACACAACAATCAAAGAAAATGCAAAATGAATAAAGATCATAACTCAAAACATCCAGGAAATCCAGGACACAATGAGAAGACCCAACCTACGAATAACAGGAGTAGATGAGAATGAAGATTTTCAATTTTAGGGCAAGCAAATATCTTCAACAAAATTGTAGAAGAAAACTTCCCATACCTAAAGAAAGAGATGCCCATGAACATACAAGAAGCCTACAGAACTCCAAATAGACTGGACTAAAAAATAAATTCCTCCAGACACATAATAATCAGAACAACAAATGCACTAAAGACAGAATATTAAAAGCAGTAGGGGAAAAAGGTCAAGTAACAACATATAAAGGCAGGCCAATTAGAATTACTCCAGACTCCTCACCAGAGACTATGAAAGCCAGAAGATCCTGGACAGATGTTATACAGACACTAAGAGAACACAAATGCCAGCCCAGGCTACTCTACCTGGCCAAACTCTCAATTACCATAGATGGAGAAACCAAAGTATCCATGACAAAAACAAATTCACACAATATCTTTCCACAAATACAGCCCTTCAAAGGATAATAAAGGGAAAACACCAACACAAAGATGGAAACTACACTCCAGAAAAAGCAAAAAAGTAATCCTTCAACAAACCTAAAAGAAGACAGCCGCAAGAACAGAATCCCAACTTTAACAACAAAAATAACAGGAAACACTAATTACTTTTGTTTGATTTCTCTTAACATTAATGGACTCAATTCCCCAATAAACAGACATAGACTAACAAACTGGAAACACAAACAGGACCCAACATTTTGATGCTTACAGGAAACCCACCTCAAGGATAAAGACAGACACTACCTCAGAGTAAAAGGTTGGAAAAAAAAATTCCAAGCAAATGGTCAGAAGAAACAAGCCAGAGTAGCCATTCTAATATCAAATAAAATTGACTTCCAACCCAAAGTTAACAAAAAAGACAAGGAGGGGCACTTCATACTCGTCAAAGGTAAAATCTACCAAGATGAACTCTCAATTCTGAATATCTGTGCTCCAAATGCAAGGGCATCCACATTCATTAAAGAAACTTTAGTAAAGCTCAAAGCACACATTGCACCTCATACAATAATAGTGGGAGACTTCAATATCCCACTCTCACCAATGGACAGATTATGGAAACAGAAACTAAACAGAGACATATGGACACTAACAGAAGTTATGAAACAAATGGATTTAACAGATATCTACAGAATATTTTATTCTAAAACAAATGGATATACCTTCTTCTCAGTACCTCATGGTACTTCCTCCAAAATTGACCATATAATTGGTCACAAAACAGGCCGCAATAGATACAAAAATATTGAAATTACCCCATGCATCCTATCAGATCACCAAGGACTAAGGCTGATCTTCAATAACAGCATAAATAATAGAAAGCCAACATTCACGTGGAAACTGAACAACAACACTCTACTCAATAATACCTTGGTCAAGGAAGAAATAAAGAAAAAAATTAAAGACTCTTTAGAGTTTAATGAAAATGAAGCCACAACATACCCAAACTTATGGGACACAATGAAAGCAGTCCTAAGAGGAAAACTCATAGCCCTGAATACCCCCAAAGAAAAACTAGAGAGAGCATACACTAGCAGTCTGACAGCATACCTAGAAGCTCTAGAATGAAAGGAAGCAAATTTACCCAAGAGGAGTAAATGGTAGGAAATAATCAAACTTAGGGCTGAAATCAACCAAGTAGAAACAAAAAGAACTATCCAAAGAATCAACCAAACCAGGAGCTGGTTCTTTGAGAAAATCAACAAGATAGATAAACCCTTAGCCAGACTAACTAGAGGCAACAGGGACAGTATCCTAATTAACAAAATCAGAAATGAAAAAGGAGACATAACAGATCCTGAGGAAACCCAAATCATCATCAGATCCTATTACAAAAGGCTATACTCAACAAGACTGGAAAACCTGGATGAAATGGATAACTTCCTAGACAGATACCAGGTTAAATTAGGATCAGATTAATGATCTTAACAGTCCCATTTCCCCTAAAGAAATAGAAGCAGTCATTAATAGCATCCCAACCAAAAAAAGCCCAGTACCAGGTGGGTTTAGTGCAGAGTTCTATCAGACCTTCAAAGAAGAACTAATTCCAACTCCCCTCAAACTATTCCACAAAATATAAACAGAAGTTACTCTACACAATTCATTCTATGAAGCCACAATTACACAATGATCTAACAAAAGAAGAGTACTTCAGATCAATTTCCCTTATGAATATCCATGCAAAAAGACTCAATAAAATCCTAGCAAACTGAATTCAAGAACACATCAAAACGATCATCCATCATGACCAAGTAAGCTTCATTCCAGGTATGCAGGGCTGGTTTAACATACGGAAATCCATCAACGAAATCCACTATATAAACAAACTCAAAGACAAAAACCACATGATCATCTCGCTAGATGCTGAGAAAGCATTTGGCAAAATCCAACACCCCTTCATCATAAAAGTCACGGAAAGATCAGGAACTCAAGGCCCATACCTAAACACAATAAAAGCAATCTACAGCAAACAAGTAGCCAATGTCAAAGTAAATGGAGAGAAGCTGGAAGCAATCCAGTAAAATCAGGGACTATACAAGGCTGCCCATTTTCTCCCTACCTATTCAATATAGTACTTGAAATCCTAGACAGTGTAATTTGACAACAAAAGGAGATGAAGGGGATACAAATTGGAAAGGAAGAACTCAAAATATCACTGTTTGCAGATGATATGATAGTATACATAAGTGACCCTAAAAATTCCACCAGAGAACTCCTAAACCTGATAAACAGCTTCAGTGCAATAGCTGGATATAAAATGAACTCAAACAAATCAGTGGCCTTTCTCTATACAAAGCATATACAGGATGAGAAAGAAATTAGGGAAACAACACCCTTCACAATAGTCACAAATAATATAAAATACTTTGGTGTGACTCTAACTAAGGAAGTGAGAGATCTGTATGAGAAGAATTTCAAGTCTCTGAAGAAAGAAATTGAAGAAGATCTCAGAAGATGGAAAGATCTCCCATGCTCATGGACTGGCAGGATCAATATAGTAAAAATGGCTATCTTGCCAAAAGCAATCTACGGATTCAATGCAATCCCCATCAAAATTCCAACTCAATTCTTCAACAAATTAGAAAGAGCAATCTGCAGATTCATCTGGAATAACAAAAAACCTAGGATAGCAAAAACTCTTCTCAAGGATAAAAGAACCTCTGGGGGAATCACCATGCCTGACCACAAGCTCCACTACAGAGCAGTTGTGATAAAAACTGCATGGTACTGGTACAGTGACAGACAGGTAGATCAATGGAATAGAATTGAAGACCCAGAAATGAACTCACACACCTATGGTCACTTGATCTTTGACAAGGGAGCTAACACCATCCAGTGGAAAAAAGACAGCATTTTCAACAAAGAGTGCTGGCACAACTGGCAGTTATCATATAGAAGAATGAGAATTGATCCATTCTTATCTCCTTGTACAAAGCTCAAGTCTAAATGGGTCAAAGAACTCCACATAAAACCAGAGACACTGAAATTATAGAGGATAAAGTGGGGAAAACCCTCAAAGATATGGGCAGAGGGGAAAAATTCCTAAACAAAACAGCATGGCCTATGCTGTAAGATCAAGAGTTGACAAATTGGACCTCATAAAATTGCAAAGCTTCTGTAGTGCAAAAGATACTGTCAATAAGACAAAAAGGCCACCAACAGATTGGGAAAGAATTTTTACCAATCCTAAATCTGATAGGGGACTAATATCCAATATATACAAAGAGCCCAAGAAGCTGAACTCCAGAAATTCAAATAACTCTATTAAAAAATGGGGTACAGAGCTAAACAAACAATTCTCAACTGAGGAATACCAAAGGGCTAAGAAGCACTTGAAAAAAATGTTCAACATCCTTAATCATCAGGGAAATGCAAATCAAAACAATCCTGAGATTCCACCTCACACCAGTCAGAATGGCTAGGATCAAAAATTCAGGTGACAGTAGATGCTGTCGAGGATGTGGAGAAAGAAGAACACTCCTCCAATGCTGATGGGATTGCAAGCTTGTACAACCACTTTGTAAATCAGTCTGGCTGTTCCTCAGAAAACTGGACACAGTACTACCAGTAGATCCAGCAATACCTCTCCTGGGCATATACTCAGAAGATGTTCCAACTGGTAATAAGGACACATGCTCCACTATGTTCATAGCAGCCTTATTTATAATAGCCAGAAACTGGAAAGAACCTAGATACCCCTCAACAGAGGAATGGATACAGAAAATATGGTACATTTATACAATGGAGTACTACTCATCTATTAAAAACAATGAATTTATGAAATTCTTGGGCAAATGGATGTATCTGGAGGATATCATCCTGAGTGAGGTAATCCAATCACAAAATAAGTCACCTGATATGCACTCACTGATAAGTGGATATTAGCCCAGAAACCTAGAATATCCAAGATACAACTTCCAAAACATAAGAAAATCAAGAAGGAAAACCAACCTGTGGATACTTCATTACTCCCTAGAATAGGGAATAAAATATCCATGGAAGGAGTTGCAGAGACAAAGTTTGGAGCTAATACGAAAGGATGGACCATCCAGAGACTGCCCCACCCAGGGGTTTATCCCATAATCAGCCACCAAATGCAGACACTATTGCATACACCAGCAAGATTTTGCTGAAGGGACCCTGATATAGCTGTCTCCTGTGAGGCTTTGCCAGTGCCTGGCAAATACAGAAGTGGATGCTCACAGTAATCTATAGGATGGAACACAGGGCCCCCAATATAGGAGCTAGAGAAAGTATCCAAGAGCTGAAGGGGCCTGCAACCCTATAGATGGAACAACAATATTAACTAATCAGTACTCCCAGAGCTTGTGTCTCTAGCTGCTTATGTAGCAGAAGATGGCCTAGTAGGCCATCATTGGGAAGAGAGGCCCCTTGGTCTAGCAAACTTTATATGCCCCAGTACAGGGGAATGCCAGGGTCAAGAAGTGGATGTGAGTGGTTAGGGGAGCAGGGCATTCCAGGGTATAGGGAACTTTTGGGATAGCATTTGAAATGTAAATGAAGAAAATATCTAATAAAAAAGTGCGAAAAAATTAAATTTACAATTAGCACTTGAACGCAGTGACTTCTGGTTGAAAGTGAGGCAGGGTGTCTAGAACACTCCCCATGCCCCCATTTCTCATAAAAAGCCATGTCTATATCTACATATGTTGTATAACATTGTTATATAACACACATTTTAAGATCATTAATAGATAAAATGGTCTCATAAAAGCAATTTTGATTGTTTTAGTTACCAATAATTCTTACTTATGCTTTCTCATATTTCTCATCTCTAGTTCCTACAGCTCTCTCTATTGATCTAGAACTTCTGATGTGGTTACACTGGCTTTAGAGTTTATACCTCACCTGGTTCGGTTTCAATGTGACAGTTGGAAGCTTGTATTCAACGGCCTCCTATCAAGTTTGTAGTGTTTGATTGTAGGATCACATCTACCTTTTATTAAGTTTGTGAAATCTGCTCAAAAGAAAAGAACAAATCAGGTTTTCTCCTTGGTGAACAATTAAGCTCACAGATTTCCTTTCTCCCTTTTCATTTCCTTGAAGTTATCAGCATGATAAAGCAATATGTTGTCTTACTTGGTTCAGTTTCTTTTTTTCTTCTCTTGTCTTCTTTCCTTTCCTTTTCTTTTGTCTTGTTTTGTTTTGTTTTTGTTTGTTTGTTTGTTTGTTTTCGAGACAGGGTTTCTCTGTATAGCCCTAGCTGTCCTGAACTCACTTTGTAGACCAGGCTGGCCTCGAACTCAGAAATCCGCCTGCCTCTGCCTCCCAAGTGCTGGGATTAAAGGTGTGTGCCACTATCACTGGTGCTTGGTTCCGTTTCTATTGCTGTGATGAAGACACCATGACCAAAAACAACTTGGGGGAATTATTTTAACTTTTAATTCTCACGTCACACTCCATTACTGAAGGAAGTCCGGGCAGGAACTTAAGCAGGAACTCACTGAAGCAGAAGCCACAGAGGAGCACTGCTCACTGGCTTGCTCCTGCTGGCTCTCTGAGTCTTTCTTGTATTAGCCTTGTACATCTGTCTTTGCATACTGCTTCCCACATGTGCATAATCCAGAGATGCCCCACAAACTTGCCAGTGAGCTAATAGGACGCAGGCATTTCTTTTTTTTTTTTCAGTTGAAGTTCCCTCTTCCCAGTCTGGCTTGTGTCAAGTTGAACCAGGATTCTTGGTTTTAGTATCAGATTTTTGCCAAAGGACTCTGTAATTGATGTCTCCATTTGTCACAGTGAGGGTTACTATTGCTATGCTGAAACACCATGACAAGGAAAGAGTTTATTTGGTTTGCTCTTTCATATTGCTATTCATCATCGAAAGGAGTCAGGAGAGGGACCTGGAGGCAGGAGCTTCAGGAACCATGGAGGAGTGCTATTTGCTGGCTTGTTCATCATGGCTTGTCCAGCTGCTGGCTCAGCTTGCTCCAGGCAATGGATGCCGCCATCCACAGTGGGCTGGTCCCACCCCCATCAATCACCAATTATGAAAACTCCTTATAGGATTGTGTCCAATCCAATCTTATGGAGGGATTTTATTAATTGAGGTCCTCTCTTCTCAGAGGACTATAGCTTGTGTCAAGTTGACATAAAACCATGCAGCACACCATTAGAACCTTATTTTTCTTTTGTGCCCTTTGTGCCATCTGTATCTAACCCGGGTTGACAGAAAATTATTATGAATACTTTAAAACAAGCAACAATAAAATGTGTATCCATCCATCCATCTATCCATCCATCCATCCATCCACTGATACATTCATCTCTCCATATTTATCCTTAAGCAACAGCTTCTAGAGTTCAATAATATATATAGAAAGTATATGCTATAATCATATCTGCTTCATATTTTTGAGTTCCAAACTTTCAAAGTTTTTATATAGTTCCTCTAGTCCTCAGTATCTTACATTGTAAATGTTTAGACTAGAGTGTATAATCCCTTCATCCACAGAACTGTGAGATTTTAAATTTTATTTTCTGTTTCTGCTACCCCTCTTAGTTGGACCAAGTTTAAAGTTCTCCTAATCTGACTTTTATTCAAATCAGACTTTTTTTCTTTTTCAAACTGCTTTCTATTGTTGATTTTAAATTACTAGATAATTCCAAAATTATTGGGACATATAACCTGTTTGAAAAACACCTACAAGATTAGCATTGTTTTATGCACCCTGGTCACTCATTTAGGGTAGAATGTTGATTAAAGCTTTGAAACTTCTTGGACGATGTCGTTAGATATCATCAGAGTTACCTCAGCAACATTAGCCAAAATGCAAACTGGAAAGAATTCATTTCAAAAGACTCAGTCATGGGGCTGGTGAGATGGCTCAGTGGGTAAGAGCACCCGACTGCTCTTCTGAAGGTCTGGAGTTCAAATCCCAGCAACCACATGGTGGCTCACAATCACTCATGAGATCTGAGGCCCTCTTCAGGTGCTGTCTGAAGACAGCTACAGTGTACTTACTTAATTATAATTAATAATAATAATAAAAAAAGACTCAGTCATTAATTTTAGTCACAACTTATTTCTTAAGTACTCTTTTGTTTTCCAAGGGTAAAATATCTAGAAGGGCTTGAAATCACTAATGCCCTCCCAAATCCTCCATGTGTTTTGCTCATTATTTTGTAGTCAAAAGAGAAATATACCAGGTTCCTTAGATATATCCATTCATTCCTTTGCCATTCAGCAAAAGTTAGTACCAGTTCGCAGCCTTCCAGTCTTCACATGCCTACCATAACAATTTCCACACTCACTGGGTGTGGCACATGGCTGAAATCCCAGCTCCAGCTCCAGCTCCGGTGAGGAGGAAACAGGACCATAGCCCATTGAGGTCATCTTTGCCTACAGAGTGAGATGCTGTCTCAATCCAGCTCCCCATAGGAAAGAAACTTGGAACTGTCAACTCTGTGTGTATGTGAGTGTGTGTGTTTGAGTGTGAGTGTGTGTGAGTGAGTGTGTGTGTGTGAGTGTGTGTGAGTGTGTGTGTGAGTGTGTGTGTGAGTGTGTGTGTGAGTGTGTGTGTGTATGTGTGTGAGAGGGTGTGTGTGAGAGAGAGAGAGAGAGAGAGAGAGAGAGAGAGAGAGAGTGTGTGTGTGTGAGGTTCTGCTGGCTATAGAGTTCAAGCTGCTTTAAGTTTTGTTGTGTCTTTGTGTTGCTTCCTTTTTTTTTTTCTTCATCTAGTAATGGCTTAGGTTCTTTAAAATAATTTCAATTTCTTGGTCTGTTTCTGTCTTTTGCTTCCTTTTCAACTATTTCCAGCACCCTACAAGAATCTTTCACATCATGGATACAGCATAAGGAGTTATTCACAGATTTTTCTTCCAAAGTGGTTCACCCGTGTTTTTCTCTCTCTCTCTCTCATAAAATTGATGAGTATGTGAAGTTGTTCTGAGAAACCTTGTCTAGCTTTGAATTGACCTCCAATGTAGTCTTGACCCACTTCTGTTCCTTGAATATGGGGCTCATAATTCCTGTTCTGGTTATTACCATTTGACTGTTTAGTGTCATTTCAAACGAAATGCTTAGAGAATGAATCGTCCTTCTCCCCAACCTGCTTCTTTTCTGTTTTCTGTCTCAATTATTAGCAGCAGAGAATCACACACATTTCTCAAAAAACCATAGAGTCCTTGGTGACACTTCTATTTCCCTACCATTGGAGAATCTGCGTAAACAGCAGGGTCTCCATCCTGCCTCCACATTAAGAACTCTAGCCTCTTGTTTCTCAGCACCTCCACTACCATCATGATGATCCTGTAGAGGGAGGGGCAACAGCTAGGGTCCCTAACCTACTGCCCCTGCTTTTATTCCTTTCGCTTGCGATTTGCTTCCTGCATAACAGTCAAAGAATGTTCCTTCAAAACATGTTAATCACATCTACTGGCTTGTTGAAATCCTCCCAGTGGTTCAGTGGTGCATTGAGAATAAACCACAAACAATTTAGCACAGCTTTGAAGAACTGGTTCCTATTTGCCCTCCAGCCTCATTTCTTCTGTGCCTTAAGCAAGTGCAGTAAGCCCTCTCTTGGGGTCTTTTGCATGCTATATGACTTGAAGACCATTACCTAAGCTTGTCTTAAGACCAGTCCTTCCCATCAACCAGTCCTTGGCTCAAATGGAAACACCCCAGGAAAGATTTGTTTTCTTCACTGGTCAAAGTGTTGAGCCTCATGTTCTTGATCATGGTTACTGCTGTTAACCACTGTGTTACTGTTATTTATGGCAATTGTTGCTGTCAGAACTAACTTCATTTACTGTCTTACTTTTATATTTTCAATGTAATCAGTTATGGCAAGAACATAGTCTGACTTCATAAGTGGATAGCTAGTGCCCGCAGACTCTGGGACAGAAGTCCTGTGTTCAGAGCTATGATAGCTAGAAAGCACAGATGGCTTAGGTAAAACTAGTTCCTTTAAAGCAGTCTGTAAACTTAGGAACGACACCCCTATCCAGTCTACTCAAATAGTCGTTTGTACCATTAATTTAGAGAGTTTTCTAGAATAGTGAATTGACTATATGTAGGTGGGAATTTCAAGATTCCATTACTGACATACAACACAACTCTGTAGAAAACCACATCTCAATGTTCTGGTCCAGAAGAGAACCATTAATCAAAAACAGACAAACAAGCAAACCAACCAAAACAAAACAAAATTAACACACTGCAAACGAAAATATGCAAAAATGGTTTGTGTGCTTGTGCATGTAAGAGGACACATTGGGGAAACTAAAGTGAGAAGAAGCGCTGCCAAGATGGAGCCTGTTCAGAATTTACTAAGAATTATCAGAAGGCCTCTGATAACAATCATTGCAGCCTGTTAAACCAAATAGGGTCCCTGTACATCTACAGATGCAAAGAACCCATCCCGATAGAAAGGACAGAAATATAGTCAGGCTCTACTGTCTCTGAAGCACCTCTTTTTGCCCAGCCACCAGTATAATCAGATCAAAATTAGTGCTGTGGGTGTGGGGCTGGAATTGCTCCTAGAAAGCCAGGTTAAGGTTGACAGTTTTGAAGAGGCTGAAACACAGAAGTTCCAAACACAAAACAAAGTAGAAAGCAAGAACCCTATTTAGACCCTTAAGAAGGCGGTGGGTGGAGCAGGTGGGGTTGATGGAAAGGATACAGACTCCGCTATTACAAGAGAGACACGGTTTTAAAGAGGTCAGCTGACTGGCCCTTTAACAAACTCGAGGGCTCCCAGAGGGAGTCCCCCGTTAGGTGGGCTCTACCAGGCTGGCGTTTCCCGGTCCACTCCTGTGCGGGCGCTTGGAAGGGGGTGGTCAGGACTGCCCTGAATGGGCGGGTCCGCGGCTTTAGAGTCCGCCGAGTGGGCTGGGGCGGCTGCTGCGCGCAGGGGGCGGCTCCCCGTCGGGCTCCGGTTCCCCTCGTCGGCTCCGCGGCGCCGCCCTCGCCCCGCCCCGCCCCGCCGGCGCCGGTCGCGCGGACCCGCCGTGGTCCCCGGAGCGGAGCGCGCCGCGGCCGCAGTAGCTGGGCGCCTCCCCCGCGCTGCCGCGCGCCCGCCTGCTCGCCTGCCCGCCCGCCGGCCCCGGCTCCGCTCGGCCATCTTCGCGGCTCCCGCCCTCACCAGCTCCGGTCGCGCGCCCTGTCCCCGCGCGCGGACTTTCCCGGAAAGTTTGGTGGTTCTTCTCCGCCGCCGCAGGCAGCGGCGCCGCGCCCCACGTCCGCCAAACTTTGGGGCTCACTGGCGCGATGAGCGTCCCTCCGCTGCTGCGACCGCCTAGCCCGCTCCTGCCCGCCGCGGCCGCCGTGGCTGCTGCCGCCGCTGCGCTGGTCCCAGGCTCCGGGCCCGCGCCCTTCCCGGCGCCTGGGGCCGCCCCGGCGGGGGGCATCTCGTTCCATCTGCAGATCGGCCTGAGCCGCGAGCCGGTGCTGCTCCTGCAGGACTCCTCTGGCGACTACAGCCTGGCGCATGTCCGGGAGATGGCTTGTTCCATCGTGGACCAGAAGGTAAGGTGCCCCGGGTCCACCAACTTTGCAGCCGACCTCGCCTGCGCCGTACAGCCTGGCTGTGGCCGGACTGCATGCCCTAGCCCCAGGCACTGCTCTGCCTGCCGCGCAGTCTTCCTGGGGGCTGACCTCCTGCTCCTTCTCTGGCACGCCTGCCTTCTCACCTCCTTTACCTCCCTTCTTGCGATGACAGTTCAAGGAATCTTGCACTTTTCTCCTCGCGCTCCGGCGTATTCTTGAGGTTTCCTGGCTGTCCTGACTCTTTTTCCCTGGACCAGAGCCTACCTGGTACCAGATCCGCTTTCCAGCGCCAGAGATCCCTTGGGACAGCCCAGAGCTTTTTCAGCCCCACTCCCTTCCACTACATCCTCTTTCAGCTCTAATTGATGCTGAGGAGTTCCGGGTGTGACCTGGACGCCAGGAATTTCTCACCTGCCAATAGTGCTTTTAAGAAAGGGTGATTGATTAAGCCAGCTGTGAAAACAACCGAGGAGTTGGTACCACTACCCAAGTCCGCCCTGGATTTAGTACTACCACTGTGCGAGCTTAGAAACATTTTCCAACAATAAAACCTGAAATTTACAGCGTTTTTTGGCTTAAATTTCCATGCACTGATCTTGGGAGACTGGAGTAGTGAGAAGGTCTGTGGTTCCAAGAACATCCAGTGCTGGCTTTGCTCTTAAGTTTGAGGCTATGGGACTTTGGATAGTGGTCATCAAAGACTGGCTGGGGAGAGGCCCATAAAGCTGGGCTAGGCCACCCATCATTGTTTCCAGTGCACTTTTGAAGTTAGGTTATCTCCACAGCCATCCAGAAGGATGCTTCATGTAAGGGGGAAGGGCCCTTGGTGCCACTCCTTCACAGTATGGACTGCCAGGGTTCTGGGGGAGGAGAGAGAGATAGAGGAGTTAGCTAAAGGTGCTGACTTTCAACTCTGGAGGGCTGACTGGCTAGTTCTCACCCTTTAATGAACAGTCAAGAGCGGATTTTCTTAAACTGTTTGGAACAACGTGTCTTACGCTTTTTGAGCGGTGTAAATAGTGGTGCTGAGTACAGAGGTCTAGGGAGTTGCTCTGGGGAAGCACCCACTAATGCAGGAAGTGAAAATTCTAGAGGTCAGACTCAAGTAACAGTGAGTGCCTTGAAGTTTTGTTAATTAAAGGGAGTGATATTTTTTCGTTATATAATTGAACTCTTTGTAGTTCCCTTGAAGTACTGAATCCAGCCGCCCCCTCCCCCAGGATGGTGAATTATGCAAGTATTCTAGGCTCTGACTGCCTCACTGTATAGCCTTCAAATATTTCTGTTATGATATGGATTAATTAATTAAAAAGCACTGCCACACAGGCATACACAACACATGTAATGAAATTATTCAGAAAGTCCCTTCGGTACTATAACAACAATCTAACTGTAAGTTCTAAAGAAGATGGTGTAGTGTTAGAATATCCCAAAAGGGCTAAGTTAATACAAACTTTGTTTTGACCTGCTTAAACTCTGTGTGTTTCTGTGTTTCTGGTCTGTCCTTGAGGTTTTGAGTGGGGAATATGATTCAAGAGGTTTGGGTTGGGGTTTGGATACAGTGAATTTTACAGTTGACTCTGGGTTGCTGCCTGGGAGTGTTATCAGTACCCAGGAGAAGTGCAAGCAAGAGGACATGCAGGGCAAAGCAGGCTGGGACAGCCTCAGTAGTAGATACACAGAAGGTTCACTTAGGAAAAAAAGTCTTGAGATGATTAGGAACTTACATTGTAAAAAAACAAAAAAACCGAAAACTCGGTAATCTTCTCAAAAGAGAGATATCCATACCGCACGTATCTGAGATCCACATTAGCTTTGTGGAGGGTGTTTTAGAATGGCCAAAATGTAATGGCAGAAAGAAAACTGGAATGCAGTCAAGTGTTGTGCTGTGTAGACCTGAGCCAAGATCTGGGGGTGGGGATGAGGGGAGGAGCTGGAGGAAGGCTGGAGAGCAGGGAGCCAGCCCCACTGTGTGTTCTAAGGGAATCCTGTATGTATCCTGCTTATTATGCAGTTCTTCACCAAAAGAAAAGTTTGAAAAGTTTTCCTGGGACAGCCATATCCTTTTGTTTTTATGGGTATGGCAAGTTGAGTTATTTTGAAATGTGAATTTTAGCAAATATTATAAGTCCCTAAGTCACGGGTCTAGACAGTGTGCCTTGTCAGTTATTCTATTATCTGTCGTTCTAGATATCAATAACCTATTATCTGTATTTGTCCTCCTCCTCATCTATCATCTCTCTGGCTATCTCTATCAATCATGTAACTATCAATCGCCTGTTATCTACCTGTGCGTCATTTTGTTATCTATGTATCTTCTGCATCTATTTTGGGATATGTTATTTGCCAAGACAGAATTCTTGTGCTGTGACTGCAGTAGTGGGCAGCTTGCAAATGTGGAGGTAAGGAAGTTGGGGGGGGGCTTTTATCCTTTGTCTCATGCTTTCTCTTATGCTTCCTGAAGACATTAACTACGAGGAAGAATGACGAGAGAGAGAGAGAGAGAGAGAGAGAGAGAGAGAGAGAGAGAGAGAGACATACATAAATACATAGAGGCTTTTCAACAGAAGGTTCTCTTGATTTTATAGTCCTTCTTATTTATTGCTTCAGTATTAGGGGGCTTTTTATCTTGTCTGTGCTCAAGAGCCCCTGAATACGAATATGGATGCTTAACTCAATGGAAGTAGTCACTGACAATTCAGTTGATTTCCCCAGTATTATTCGAGAGACTCTCTGTGTGGGATGAGCACCTGAGGTGGACAAGGCTAAATAGGAGAGCAGCTGTGCCTGGAAACTTCACTTGAAGTTACTGTTGAGTAGAACTTAACAATGTACTTTCCCCCCAGTTTGTAGGTTTAGAAAATAGCAGGTATGTGTTCATATTTGATGAAATTAGATGGCAATTCAACAGAAATAGTTTAAAGATATTACATACCAACCATTTTGTGAGTTATAAGTTAGTAATAAGTTTTCAATCTGAGAGTTTAGCAATCTGAGATGATCTCTTTCTTTGCATGGAAGAATGTGTGAGTATATAAGGTGTTATTAACTCTGTCCTTTTGGGAGACTGAGCTAAGGGCTAACTTACAGTGTTTATTTATTTAATGTTTTTACTGCACATGTGTATAGCATTGAAGGTTGGTTATATATGAAGATGTGTTCTTTAATCAGTATGCGTGACTTCTAGGTTTACTTTGAAATCCTTTACCTTTCTTCCATCAAAGGAATATTGAATACATAGGATAAGAAGGTATTATTGTGAAGCAATGAACAATATCTCAGAGGATGATGCAGTTTTGACCTGTAGCAGGTTACATACCTGTGATGGCATACATGTACACACTTGCACTTGAAACACAGTGGGCATCGAGTGAGTGACAGTGATACAGCTATCCAACTTCTTGTTCATTTGAGTTGCATCTTACCAAAAAGACAACCAGGGCTTCCTCTAGAGCACAATTACTTGGAGCGACACCGTCTATAAGACACCTGACTTTTACTCTTAACACTGAAATGAACGAGTGAGCATTTAAGTGGGACATAGCCACCAGAGTACCAATCCTGGTGCCTTGGTCTCATAGTTGCATTACCCTGCTCGTCATTGTTTTCATCTTGTATTGATTATTGCCTTCTTGACAGTTGCTGTGTCCCCTTTAGCCCTTAGAATTAATTTTAGCCACTCTGCTTTTACACAGATTGAAAGAGCTAAGAGCAGTTAGCTAGTGGATCACCCCAGGGTGTGCGGGCAACAAAATCTTTTTAAACTAATGATAGTCTTTGGTGGATCTTTTTATTTAAGTTTTCATTTTGGACATAATATATAACACTAGTTTCGTATTTAATGATAAACTGTAGACTTTGCCATTTTACTGGGTGGTGTTAAATAATGTAGTAGAGTGGATTTCAAATTTAAACTCATTTTCAAGCTTAGGAGCTTAACTGGATCTCATTGGGGGTTATGTGACATACACACCCTTTAAATGTTAAATATTCTTGATACAAATTTCTTGGGATCAGAAGAGTTTGGGACTTTGGATTCTTCTGGGTGTTGTAATATTTATAACATGCATAAAGAGATATATCTGGGATTAGACCCATTCTTGAACACAATTAATTCATATTTTATTAATAATTTTGGTATTTGATGAAATCATTCCAATCACTACTGGTTGGTAGTAGTTCGTAGGGACAGGTGTGGCATTTTCCTCTTGTGACATCAAGTTGGTGCTCAGAAATGTTTCAGTTAGAAGATTTTGGGTTAGGGATTCTCAGCCTATGTGCATACCAGTGTGTAATGTACGTAATAATGATTGGCAAAATAAAGTTTGGAGTGTCCCTTAACAGTTATAGCATTTGTTTGATAAGACCAGTGTCTTAGATAGACTTGCTATGACCAAAAGCAACCTGGGTAGACAGGGTTTGTTTCAGCTTACATTTCCATATCACAAATCATCATCGAAGAAAGTAAGGACAAGCACTCAAGCAGGGCAGGAACCTGGAGGCAGGATTTGATGCAGAGACCTCGGAGGAGTGCTGCTTACTAGCTTGCTCCTCCCGGTTTGCTCAGCCTGCTTTCTTAAAGAGCCCAGGGCCACCTTCCCAGGGGTGGCAGCACACACAACAGGCCAAGCCCTAGAGCAGCAATCACTAGTTAAGAAAATGCATCACAGGCTTACCTACAGCCCTATCTTATGGAAGCATTTTTCTCAACTGAAAGTCCTTCTTCCTAAATGACTCTAACTTGTGGCAAGTTGGCATAAAACTGAGCAAAACTGGACAGCCACCTGCCATTAGCTGTGGAATTTCAGGAGAAGTTTTAAACTCGAGTCATTTTCTAATCTAATCTATGCAGCCACCACCGCTATGCACACTACAGGAATCTAATAGCCAACATTAATCCATGTACTGTCCAACTCTTCCCACTTCAAGTCTGTAAGGCTTGCTGTTGTCCACATGAGAATTTCAAAGAACCTTTGTCCTGTGAAGTCTCTGACAGTTTACACCTGAGACAGAAGGTTGGCACATCTTTGTACTAATACAGAGAGACCAAGCAGATTGACTGCTTTGTGTTGTAAGACACTGTGTCATCGAATCAATGAATATAATGAAACCGTAGGTCTCACAGTCCATATTATAAAGTGTAAAAAATATTTCAGTACCTAGAAGCTGTACCTAGGCAACCAGCTCTTCATATATGCTCCAAAAAATATGTGTTGGCACAATATAAAATAATCAGGGGGTTATGGTCGTTCTTCTGCGGATAGGATCTATAGATCAAGAAGACAATTGGCTCACTTATAGACAAAATACTTCTCATCTATAAAAATATGTGAAAGATTTCCTAGAAATTTTTCTGATATTGGCAAGTATTTTTGTGTCATTAAAACCTTGTAATGCAATGATCACTTGAAGTTACTTGAGAACAGAAAACCCCACATCATGTTGTTTCTTACTGGTCTCACATAAAAAACAAATAACTAAGTGTACATTGAATTATGTGGGACATGCATAATTGTAGAAGAACATGTAATGTGAATAGATGGGAAGGCTAAAAATGATGTAAACATATTATAGCTTCAGAAACAATTAAACCTGTCCAGATTTATAGCTTTCTGTTTAGAAGTTTCTCCTAAAGTTGCAAAAGGTTCTATTTGGTTGAAGCTAGACAGTTGATGCAGCAGCTTAACACTGTTGGCAAATACACAGCTTAGATTTTAAAATATGCAATCATTTGGGAATTTGTTCAACTTATTTTGGTGAAAAAGAGGAAAAAAAAAACGTACCCGTTCCTGGTACATTGGCATCTGTTCTGAGTAAAACACTGACTGATGAGGAATTTGTTGAATTTACTGCTCGTATTTAGGCACAATTTCAAGAATTTCCAAGTGTTTCTCGCCTTAATTGTCAGCGGCCAGTTTTTCATGTGTACCATGAGATGGTTGAAAAGAATGAATGTGATAATGAAGATGTTAGTGAAGAAGATGAAAGTGCTTGACAAATTGCATTTCTGATAAGGCAAGGCTCTGCAGACAAGTGTTTTCTTGTTCATAAAATAGTAGTTGAATCTTTTCCTGACCTATTTTGGAAAAAAATTAAGTTTCATATATATACATGTATACACATACACATACTTATATCCTTCACTGGTTCCACTAGTTGGAAGGATAGTGACTATAGAAGTCTTAAATCTTGAGACTACTGAAGCTTGCTTTGGTGTACAATTATCTTTTTAATGATTTAAATGATTAAAAAAATTAATCATTTTATTTATTTGCATTTCAAATGATATACTCCCTTTCCAGTTAGCCCTCCACAACCTCCCATCCCTCTTCTCTCCCCTCCCTCCTGCTTCTGTGAGGGTGCTCCTCCACCTACTCACCCACTCCCACCTCACTACTCGAGCATCCCTCCTATGCTGGGTTATCGATCCTCCACAGGACCAAGGGCCTCTCTCCTCCCATTGATGTCAGATGAGGCTACACATGTATCTAGAACTATGGATTCCACAATTATCTTAAAGTTTATTTTGATCATTTTTCTGAACCCAGAGTTGCTGAGTTTAAAGGGTAGCAAGATTGCTTCTTTGGATGATGGAAATATCTTACTGTCGTCTTGGACTCCTTCAATTTCTTTGTTTGGTACCACATGAATTCTGCTTAGCAGTTGGTGTCCATATAGGCTTTGCGAGACAGTATTGGCATGACTTTTCAGGATGCCCTCAGACAGTCAGAGCTGGGGAGGGGCAGGTGGGAAACAGGCATAAAAGACAGTTAAAAAGATAGCAATAAGCAGTGCACATTAAATATCAAAGACCTGAGAAAACAAACACTGAGGAGGTGCCATTTCTTCATTCACCAAGTATTCTAGTCTCTGAGCAGGTGCTGACCAAGACCTAGAGTTCACTGATATTTTAAGACATTTCTAGCTTGTGTGTGTGTGTGTGTGTGTGTGTGTGTGTCCGCGTGCGTGTTTGTATGCGTAGTGAGTGCTGATGCATGCCAACCATGATGTGTGTCTAGAGATCATAGTATGACATCGATTGTCCTTCTTCTCTGAGACTTATGTTTCTTGTTGGTCACCATTATGCACGTCAGGCGAGTTGCCCATGAGCTTCTGGGGACTTTTCATAGGAACCCTGGGATTGTAACCGCATGCTACCATAACACCTGGCTTTCTATGGGGTCAGGGTGTCTGAGCTCTGCTCTGTGTGGTGGAACACAAACACTCTATCCACTGAGCCACCTTCCCTGTGCAAACATTTAATGGCTTCTTCAGTAGACTGCAGATGCGATGCCCACTTTTGCCTTTATTAGGATCATTCTAAATCAGCAGCTTTGTGCCGTTTGTTAGATAAGTGTCTGATGCTGTGATGGATCTCAGTTGGGAACACCTTCCTAAGCTGAGTTCCCCGATTTCCTTGCTCACCCAGCTTGGTCTAGGTATAACTGAGAAATAATAGTTGAACATATAGTAGTATCTAATGTCATTTTGATATATTCATATATTGTGAAATGATTGAATTAAGCTAACTAGCATGTTTGTGAACTCACAGAGTTAACTTTTGGGTGATGAGAACATTGACCGTCAATCCTCAGCAATCTTCATGTGTACTATAATTGCCAATTATCTGCAGTTTCATAACTTACTTGTCCTGATCGGTGGAACCATGTTCTCCTTGATTGCTTTCTACTGATTCCCTCACAACCCGAGTCATAGCTACCACTAGTATTCTACCTTGGCTTCTCTGAGTTCACCTTTCTAATAATTCAGCGTACAAATGTGGTGATGTGGCTTTTGTTTTTCTGTGCCTGGCTCTTCTCACTTAGCTCATGTCCTCCAGGTTCATGTACATCCTTGCAAGTTGTATGATTTCATTATAAGGATGGATGGTATTCCCTGCCCCCCACCTCTTCTCTTCCCCCTTCCCTCCCTCCTTCTCTCTCTCCCTCCCTCCCCCCCCCCATGTGTGAGAGCCTTTTTCTTTTTACATTTTATAATTGTAGCTATTCCAAGAAGGTCTGAGGTGATACAGTCTGAGTTTATACTTCCTTGGTAATTAGATAGCAAACATATTTTTGTTTTATGTTCTCTTTTGTCTACACTTTAATTTTTGAAGGTGATTTTTCTTGTTGGCGAAACTGTGTGAGTTCTTTCTGTGTTTGGGTATTAACCCTTCTTTAGTGTCTAATTCTTCCTCATTGGAACGACCCACTCGCTAGTTCTCTCTTTTAAAGTTGTAGCAACATGCAATCTGCAGCACTTTCATACTGTCCTCCAGTCCTTTGTGTGTGTGTGTGTGTGTGTGTGTGAGACTGATAACCCCTTAGATACTTATCTCCTTTTATCAGTAGAGAGCCATACAGTCCAGCTCAACGTTTCCTTGCTCCTTGGAGCTATTTTTTTAGTGTTGATGTTAAAAATGTGGGGAGGAACTGCTTGCTGTTGCAGTTGTGATCCACAAGACCAGGCCATCCAAGCCCTATGGAAGTGCAGCCATTTCTGTTTGTCTTGTCTTTTTGTAGTTGTTACTCAGCTTTCCTTGCAAGCTTCCAGTGCATAAAATGAAGCACAACCCCCCCAAAGGCTCTTAGCTATTAGTATGAATGAGGTGTTAGGATTCTGTCTGGACTCCACCCCCACAGTTTCCTGGCAATAGCCAGGTAGGTCTGGCTCACTATAACAGGGGCTGCTTGCCCCCTCCTCTCTCTCTTACTCCCGCTTCTCTCCCTTGCCCCTTGCCCCTTCTTCCCCCTACCCCCCCATGTGGCCATGGCTGGCCTCTACTTCTCTACTCTCTCCTCCTCGCCCCTTGCCTCTTTCTCTGCCTCTATCCTCTCTTAACCCTCCTCCCCGGAGCCCTGAATAAACTCTATTCTATACTATACCGTCCTCCTGTATGACTTAGTCCCTCAGGGGGAAGGGATGCCTTGGCATGGGCCCGACAAGGCACCCACTTCCCCATACCTTACCACACCCCCATAGAACATATCTTAATATACAACATGAGATGTGTCTGTAAAGCCTCTGATGTTTACTGAGAACTTAGTCAAGCAATATATTATTCCTTTCCTTAAAAATTTCCCATTGTTTAACTGTAAGAAATAGTCCAGTCCAGTCCATGACCATGGCCTGGTTTACAGCAATATTTATTTATTTTGCCTATTGGTGTAAAGCTCCTGTTGTCCTTTTGTGCTTTGTTATTTCTGTGGAGGGATGTGGCAGAGCAATATGTGCCACACTTGGACAGTGACAACTCCCTTCAGGAAAAAAAATCATAGAAATAATAGATGATCAAGACTTACATTTAAGGAAAAACCTTTTAATAGGCATTTGGGTATATTTCTGTCCTTTTCCCCCATAAGTAAACAGTACAGCAGCAATATGCCTTCCAGTTAGAAATTACTGGGCACACTTAGATTAATATTGAAGAAGCTCTTTAATATAACACAATGCAGGCTTCGGCTAATGCTCAAAGAGGGGCCTGCTGCGAATAGAAGCTTTTGCCGACTTATAAACACCTCAGGCTTTTGGATTCCACACACAGTTATCCTTAAATCTCTTCTAGGTCTAGATCCCAGGTCATCTTACTCTGAACAATTTAAGCTGAGACAGGAGACTGTAAAGTTGGCCACTTGGACAGGTGGGAAATTCACTCAGCAAAGTTATTGCCAGAATTATTTCCTAAGTTCAGCAATGTTAGTTTTTTCAAAGAGTTGTTACTCATGTTTTTCCTGCCTACTTGGCCAATTTATGCTTTCCTTGATAAGAATGAAAGGCACATAATGATAGGCTGTCCCTTAAGGGTGGTTGGGATTTTGTACTGCCCTTGACCTATGGTCTTTGACATAGGGATGGACTAATTGCTGCTTGGTTGTCTCCTTTTGTTATGGGTAGACTATTTGCAGGTCAATCTTTGTGAATAAACATATGCAGAAACTTTCTTAGCCATCCCAAAGTTCAGTTATGACCGTAATTCTCTTTATTCACGATTTTTTAACAAGTCTGCTCACCATAGTGCTAGTGCTTGTCTTCCTGTCATATTGGACGTCATGCTCCTCTGTCCAAGTTCTATTCTGTGTAACTTAATATTTCCTGTAGCTGGACTTTTGGCTACTGTCTTAGTGTTTCTATTACTGCACAAAATATCATGACCAAGAAGCAAGTTGAGGAGGAAAGGGTTTATTCCACTTATACTTCCACACTGCTGTTCTTTACCAAAGGAAGTCAGGACTGGAACTCAAGCAGGTCAGGAAGCCGGAGCTGATGCAGAGGCCATGGAGGGAGGGATGTTACTTATTGGCTTGCTTCCCCTGGCTTGCTCAGCTTGCTTTCTTATAGAACCCAGGACTAACATCCCAGGGATGGCACCACCCACAAGGAGCCCTCTCCCCTTGATCACTAATTGAGAAAATGCCTTTTCTCATGGAGGCATTTCCTCAACTGAAGCTCCTTTCTCTGTGATAACTCCAGCCTGTGTCAAGGTGACACACAAAACCAGCCAGTACAGCTACTTTTTCTGGTTCTTTTCTTCTACCTCACTTCTAATCGTTATTCTACCCTTGCAAACCCCCAACACTAGGTAGGAGAGAAAGAAGTTTAGAGAAAAAAAGGGGGCGTTGATCTTGCTAGCCTACTTCCTGCTGATTAGGGGTGTTGAGTTCCTTGCGGAAAGGGTATCTAATTTCTTCTACCCTGTCTCTTTGTACATGACTACTTGACAAACTCCAACAACAACCAGCCATTCAATCAGCTCCTTCTCTCGGGGCTCTAGCATTTACATAGCCTCTGAAGAGTTCCCAGAATTCCAGATGTAAACTATCTTCAGCTGGCAAAATCACACCCCTGCCAGAGCAGGAGACAAATCATAGTCAGCTACTGTGGGAAATCTGAAGCAGCCTCATATCCCACACCTGGGATTCAAACAAAGACATATTTACATAACAGTTTTGTGTTTTCAAAGAAAGCAAAATTCTCACTGTATTTCCTAAGCAAGTTTATTGGCAAATCCTTTATCACATCAGTTTTGCCATGTCAAATTTCCCCTGCGTTCCTGTGACAGGAGCCGGACACAGTGGTGCACAAGCCTGTAATCTCAGCACACCATTCAGGAGGTTGAGGCTGGAGGACTAGAATTTCAAACTCATTTTCAGCTGCATAAAGGTTCCATAGTCTGTCTGTGTCCGAGACCTTATGTGAAAAGCAAATCAGGAGCAACAACGGATTAGAATGTAAGCTGATCTGAATGCAATCAAAGCCATGTTTGAGGTGCTGTAAAAAAAGTGTATTCATACAGCAAATAAATAACCAATTTGTTCAAGATAAAAATACACATATCATTAAATTAGTTTGCTTTTCTATTTTTCAAATGATTCAAGTTGATCTTAATGTCATATGTTTTTAAAATATTTATTTTTTATGTGTATAAGTGTGTGCCTCAGTGTATGTATATGTACCACAAGTATACAGGAGTCCACAGAGGTCAGAAGAAAATCCCCTGGAACTTACAGAGAGTTGTAAACCTCTAGGTGGATGCTGTGAACTGAACCTGGGCCCTCTTTAAGAACACCAACTGCTTTCAATCACTGAGTCATCGCTACAGCCTGTAATAATTTTTATATGGCTTAAAATTTATTCAATCACTTTTGTGTTGGTATACATTTCAGATTCTCTCATGGCTTAAAATATTTTCTATTAGTCATTTAAAAAAAGTTTCATTCATTAGTTAAACTGTCAGTTTTGGATATACCAAAAGTTAAAGCCTTTTTCTAAGTAATTTAATCAGTCATATTAATGGTATAATAATGGAGCTGAATCTGAACTCTTTGTCTCAAATGGATGATCAAAACCAGAAAGACAAGTTCTATTTCTAAAATGAGTTAAGTTCTGGAGATTTTAGCTGGTTGAACTAGGTAATGTACCACAGCTTAAATGTTTATTGGAGAAAATGTTTCTCAATGTCTTTTATCAATTAAATGTACCCCCCATCTTTAAATTATAGTGATTATTTGCAATGGTAGGCTGGAAGAAGCTAAGAGCATTTGCTGCTCTTGGGGAGGACCCATTTTTTTTTCCAGTGCCCACATTGGGGGGCTTGATATACCCTGTAACTCCAACTCTAGGGAGGATTTGACATACTTGGCTCCCGAGAACACCACACTTAGGTGAACCATTCCCTTCCCCCAAACACTGAAAAATGGAGTAAATATTTGGACTGGAGACATGATTCAGAGTTTAAGAGCACTTCCTACTCTTCCAGAGGATCCAAGATTGCTTTAAAGTACCCACATCAAATTGCTCATAGTTATCTGTTAGCTCCAGATCTAGGGAAACTCTTCTTGCTTTTGGGTACACATATGGCATGTAGTCACACAGACAAGCCCATATATAGGTATGAAAACACTTCATGTTATAATAAGAACTAGCCTGGAAAAAGACATGCCTATCAGTTCAATAATGGCACCAACATCATGGGACTAACCACCTTCTTGAATGGAGGCAAGGATCGGAAAATAAGACCTCGTGGAGTGCTTAGCCCCAGAGGTAGCACACACCCCTCTGAAGCCTCAGACATCACTGCAGAAGAGTGGGTGAAAATATGTAAGAGCCTGCAGTGGTGGAAGAAGACAAAGAAACATCATGGGTGTCTCCTGGATACAGCAAAGTAGCTGCAAATATGAATTTATTTCAGTTTCAACAGCATACACCAAGAGTTTGTGTTTTCACTAAAATTGACTGCATCCTTCTCAGAGCTACATGATGCTATAACCATGCTTGAGAGAGGTGGCCTATCATGACTCTGGGGCACTTGGCAAAAGAAGAGGCTTGGAGGAACTTGGAGATGGCTAAGTGACTTCTTTGCTGTCAAAAGCAGATCATTGGGGCAGGACAGGAGACTCCTCAGTTTACCATTAGGAAAGACCCATCTCTTCTTACCAGTTTCCATACATTCTGAGATACAAAGGCGATTTTCATGCTTAGCAGCCTAGAAACGATTCTTCAGCATGCCTGCTGTAGAAAAATCAACGAACAACATGGATGGCCCGAAGAGTTCTAATGATTTAAAGATGGCTTTAGTCCACTTAGAACTCTAGGATCAGCTTTAGTCCACTTAGAACTCTAGGATCGTAGGACCAGGTGTGAAGATCACTTGACCATGAACAGTGGTTGGAGTGAAACTATGGCCCAAAGTAGGAGTAAGCTGGTGTACTTCAGGCTCTAAAAAAATTTAGTGCATGTGTATAAGTCTGAGTAGGTCCTTGTGCAAACCAGAAGGCACCCTCTGGGGTCATTCATCAGGCACTGTCTGTCTTGCTTTTGCTTTACATTTGTTTGCTTGTTTGTTTATTTATTCTTTTTCCCTCTCCCTCTCCCCCACCCCCGTGTGTGTGTGTGTGTGTGTGTGTGTGCATGTACTTTGTTGTTGTTGTTGTTGGTGGTGGTGGTGGTGGAGTATGTGGGCCTGCATGACCTCTCATCTTTCTGGAAGTCAGAGGACAATTTGGAGGAGTTGGTTCTCTTTTTACATGCTCTGAGTTCTGAAGGTGAAACTGGCTGTCAGCCTTGGCATCAAATACCTACAGAGCCATGTTGCTGGCTCACACTTTGGCTTTTGAGACCAGATCTCTCCATGGAACTCAGAGTTTCTTGATTAGGCTAACCTGGCTTTCTGATAAACTCTAGGGATCTGCCTGTCTCTACCTCCCCAGCACTGGGATCGAAAGCATACTCCACAGTATCTGACTTTTTAATGTTAAGAGCTGATGCTCTTGTCAGTTAAGCTGTGATGATAACTTTTATTGAGTGATGGTTAACAGGCCTGAGCCCATTTCACTTAGCAAGATGTGGCTCTTAGAGGGATTTTGATAGCAGTGGCACTGGAGGGGAACGGAGTGCCTGCAAAGACTCTACTCTTCTGTGGATTTCGTCACCAGGATTGACACCATTAAGTAATGGAGGAACAGCAAACAGGGGAGGTCTGGGAGTTGTTTTGTAATTTGCTGAGTGTCCCCCGGGTGAGCATGCTGGCTGCCTGGGAGGGATTGAGGAAGAGCTTGTCTCTGGAGCATTGGCTCATAGTTGCTAATGTTCCAGGGCCGCCTCTGGAAAATTCCATGGAGTGGCATAGGACCTTGAGCTGGCGGTTTCTCTCATGGTATAATGGCCAGCCTAGGGGAGCCTCCAGGAATGAAACCTGACTTTTGTCTGTGCCAAGCCAGAGCTCAGCTTCTGCATGTTTGTCGTTTCCAGTTCTCAGAGCAGACAGACCTCTGTTCTGGTCATTTATCTCCATGTTATCAAAAGGTCAGAGAGGCTAAAGCATTTACCTAAAATTGCACAGCTGCTTTGCTCTTTCTGACCTCTAAGACTCACTTGTTGAAATAACATAGCTTTATACAGGGGTTATGGAATTAATTATCAGTGGTGTGTGTGTGTGTGTGTGTGTGTGTGTGTGTGTGTAAGTAAGTATGTACACTCTAATTTTTCTATAACATTGGTTGAAGTTGACTTAAAAAGTACTTTAGCTTTAATAGTGTGGCATGACAATGCATGTTAGTTTCTATTATTTTTAGTCCAGGAAGCCTCTCTCATTTGGAATTCACATTCAAGTTAAAGGTCAGCTGGAATCCTAGTGACTTTGAAGGAAAACTCTACATTTTTGAGTGGGAAATACCTCCATCCCACATGTTTTGGAGTAATAGTTGGTGTTTGGGCATTAGAACTAGACTCTGTTTGAGGTGTAAGGGTTTAAGAGAGAGAGAGCCTGGCTTGTAGCTCCTTTTTCAACTTTGAGATGTCCTGAGATTTATTATACATACAGCTGTCAACAGTATATTTGTTTTATTTGTTTTGGTTTTAGGTAACATACACACATACAATATATATATATATATATATATATATATATATATATATATATATATATATGTGTGTGTGTGTGTGTGTGTGTGTGTGTGTGTGTATTATACAATATATATATATATACACACATAGTAGAACTGATTTGGCGTTTGATGTCATTTTAAAATGAAAATCACCATAAGAATCACAATTGTTCATCCTCATCCTTCTATAAATGTCAGATGGTTATTCATCTGAAGTCAGGTTGTGTATGATAGTTAAGTTGTTGGCTCAGAACTCTTCCTTCCAGTGATATAAGAGGGTTTTGGAGTATGATTCGGGTTGGGCTGTATACTTCTCTTTGTGGTTCAAGGGTAATGGAAGGCAAGCATCTGGGCTGCCAGTGTAAATCAGTGAAAGGAATCATTCTTGAATGGCGTGCTGATTCTGAACAGATTTTAAGAAAATAATGGGGGGTCCTTAAGGAAAGTGCCTGGTGGAAGGTATATTGCAGTTCCCCTTCTGCGAAGGCTCATGCTTTGCAAGTGTCTGTTCTGTGATGCGTTTATATTTGCCAGCTTGCTTTTGTCAATGGTGAGTGAACACCTCCTACATAAACTTATTCCGGACAGTGCATGATCAGTCACAAGCCAAGTAAGACACTTTCTTCCATTAATAGTTTGCATCCTTCCCGAGTGTGGAGTGTGATTTGCCTTGTATTCCTTTGAATGTGTAAAGGCTAAGACCAGCACTTCTCTTGTAGCCTAAATGTACCATTGCCAGGCTTGACAAAACTCTAGCTACACTGTAGGCAGACATGATCCAGAATTTAAATAGATTCAGTTCTAAGCATTCCTGCCCTGAAGGACAGGGCACACACAAAGGTGCAGGAACTATTGTTTCTTTTGGACTTGCTTGTTTGTGTGTGAGTATGTGCATACACTTTAGACTGTGGATTGTGGATGCCAGAGGTGTCAGACCCCTCAGGTCTGGAATCACAGGTCGTCGTGAAACTTCTGATATGAATACTAGGGACTGAGCTTCTGTCCTCTTAAAGGGCAGTAGGAACACTTAAATACTGAGCCATCTCTTCATCCTGCACTTGGGTCTTTGAAAGTCTTGGTACAACAAATAAATTACATGGAGAATTCACTTTTGTCATAACACAGTGAAAGTTCCCGGCAAGCCAAGGGCAGCAGGGTGTTCAACTGTGCTAGACCGGACTTTCTTGATGCTGACAAGTCAGAGGCTGCCATGTAAGCCCTGTATTCAGATCTCTTATCCTTAAGAGTCAGTACACTGAGTTAAATAGGATAATATTTCTCCCCTTCATATTCATGCTAGATTCTGTTTTATTCTGTCATCATAGGATTCTTTTAACTTGTATTTTTGGTATTAAAAAAATCTATGGAGTTTCAAGTAAAAAAAAAAAAAACCATGAGAATCAAAAGCAAGACTCTGTTCACATGAAGCTGTTTTTGCCAAAGAATCTTTCTATACATAAAACTTGCAGGATTTATTTAAAGGATCAGATTATTGTAAAGTTTCATTTCCTAGAACTTTCCTAGAATAAGCTTAAAAAACAAATATATATTAAAGTATTTCCTTTCTCTCTTTTCTTTTTTAAAGAATACCGCCTTTTTGAAGAGTTATTTCCAATTATGTGTATGTATTTGTCTATAAGTACGCGCAGGCAAGTGCAGGTGCCCACAGAGGCCAAAGAAAGTGGATTCCCCAGGATCAGAGTTACAGACCAGTGTGAGCCACCTGACATGACTGCTGGGAATTTAACTCAGGCAGAGGAGCGCATGCTTTTAACTGCTGAGTCATCTCTTTGGCCTAGAATATTTTCTTTGACCAAAAGTTTGTGGATAACTTAACTTAGAATTCATAACATAAATTACTTTATAAGGTTCCCATTTTGAATGGAGATAAAACAGAAATACTGAAGCATGTGTACATGTTTTGTGTCAAATATCAAATAATTTTACTTATTGTGATAGCTTCAGTTCACTAAAATAGGTAAATAGAAGTACCTGTCTTCAGTGTCAACACCATTAGCACCTACAACAAAGGTTAAATATACACTTACATACAGAAGACAAGCTCTGTTGTGCCTTTAAGTTGTTTTATTATCATCATCATCATCATCATCATCAATCATCATATTTTCTTCACTAGATAAAATAGGACAAGGTCAGCAAAGAGAGAAAACTCAGAAATACACTGGATAGTTTAAAAAAAATCACTTTTTATTTGAAAAAAAAAAAACCCAACATATTGGAAAATCTATTCTTTATATATTTGCAGGTACAGCCTGGATAAAGGAACAGGGAGTTTTGCCTGTTGCTGCACACTTGGTTTCTGTTGACAAATGCACTGTTGAAGTAATAGAAGCAATCAAGGGTTCGGAAATCACGCTATGAAATGTGGCTCTTGAAGAAAAGGCAGGTCAAAGGGCACTTGAAAGGGGACCTGATTTTGTAGCATCATTTCCATTTATTCTTTTTCCACATGGAAACTTATGATTTTACTTCAGTTAAACAATTTTCTAGTCCTGGGAACCTGTGAATGCTACTTTTTATTAACAAGAGGATGCTTGCAGATGTGATTAGAGTTTTGAGTAAAGGATCTTTTCTGGATATTCTGGTGTATCTAGGCAAGTTGTGGGGATTTTAAAAAGTGAACAGTCTTCCCTTTTGGATGGGATTGGGAGACTAGAGCAAGCCATGTGAAGAGCACACAGCAGTAACTTCTCTGTTGTAGACCTGGAAGGTGGGAGAGATGGGCCAGCAACCAAGGAATATTGGAGTCTTTTAAATAGGAAAACAGAAGTTGGAGCTATGAGCTAATATGAGATGTGACAATAGTCACAGGAGATTGGAGTGTTTTCAGAGAGAGAAAATAGGCCAAAGAATACAGTCAATACAAGACACTAAAAAACTAGAGCATTTTTTCCTCTAGAGTCTCTGGAGAAAGCACCCAACCTTAGTTTAGGGAACAAGCGTTTTCTATATTTGATCCCTAGAAATGTAAGACAAGTCACATTTGTGATCGCTGTCTATAGTAGCAATGGAGGATGAATATGTCACATTCATTGCAGATGAATTAAGAAATTCAGATTATCTTTGAGATAAATCACACTACCTAGTTAAATACAGCTAGCATTTTGACTAATATCTTACAAACTTTTTTTCTGTTAAAAATCATGGCAGAACATACTCTGCTTGTGTGTGTGTATGTGTGTCCTTTTGTTTATTTATTTGATGCATTGCTTTAGGTAAAAAGTGTTCAGCATTCTTTGGGTACTTTAAATGCAAGGAGACTTCATGACTTTATTTGGGTTTTAGAATTTGCTGTTTGAGTTGCTATGGGTTTAAACTTCATTTATCATTTAATAATATATGCCTTTATTAATTCTTTGAGAAACTTGAATGTTGCTTTTTGATTATATTCATTCACTCCTTCTCTACACACCCAATACTCCACCAATCCCTACGTATCCAACCTTGTGTCATTACGTTTTTAACCATTGAGTCTCATTACTTTTACCCACATACTCTTAGGTTTGTGACCATCCACTGGAGTGTATTAAACCTAGTAGATGTTAAAGTCTTTTTTTTTTTTTTATTGTTCATCATAAAATACATGTTGGCTGCAGCCTCCATGACTCCCAGTTCCTCCCTCATGTCTCCTCTCCCCTGATCCACCGCTCCTTAGTTTCCCTTTATGAAAAGAGCAAGTCTTCCAGGGATATCAACTGAATATGCCATAACAATATGCAACAAGATGAGACAGAAACCCTCATATCAAGGCTGGATGAGGAAACAAGGAGGAGAGAAAGGGTCCCAAGAAGAGGCGGAAGAGTCAGAGACACCGTGCTCCTCCAACTCCCACTGTTAGGAATCTTACAAGAAGTCCAAGATAAACAACCACAGCATGTATGCAGAGGACCTACCACAGACCTGTGCAGGCTCTGTGATAAATGTCACAATCTTAAAGAAAACAAAATCTCTGTCTCCTCACAGCTACTGGTTACCTTTTCAGCTAGGCTTGGGACTTTTTGCCCACATATCCCCCCTTGCTTGAACTTGCTGATTTCTTGTCATGCTGTCGCAATGTCTTGTGAGTTCAACTGCCTTATTCTGACCTGAAAACATTTTTTTTTTCCTTTTAGCATTCTATCGCCCTTAGTTCTTCCAGTCTTTCTACCCTCTCTCCTGCAATGATCACTAAACCTTGGGAGAAGGAGATGTGATATTGTCTTAGTTAGGGTTTCCATTGCTGTAGAGAGACCCCATGACCAAGGCAACTCTTATAATGGAGAACATTTAATTGGGGGTGGCTTTAGGTTCTGAGGTTCTGTCCATTGTCATCATGGCAGGAAGCATGGCAGCATCCAGGCAGACATGGTGTTGGAGGAGATGATAGTTCTAAATCTTGTTCTGAAGGCCAACAGAAGACTAGCTTCCAGGCAGCTAGGAAAAGTGTCTCAAAGCTCACTCCCATAGTGACACACTTCCTCCAATATGGGTATACCTCCTAATAGTGCCATACCCCGAGGCAAGCATATTCAAGCCACCAAAGATCTAGATATCCTATTTACAGTAGAACAGTTTGAAGTTTCTTAGTCTCTGCACCTAGACCAATTGTTGCTTCATCTACTGCATGGCTAAGCTTTTCTAATGAGAATTAAGAGATGTACTAATGTATGGGTATGGCAAGAAATATTTAGAAGTCAGCTTAATGCTAGCTACACTCCATTGACAGCATAATAGTAGTAAGCCTTAAATCCCACCAGAGGATTGTTGGTTATTTGCGTGTCCTTGTGCCACTGTTACACTGGTGAGCATCTCCTGAGAGGCAAGTCATCAGTGAGGCTTGCTGGATTTACAACTGCGTACGATTGGTTACCTTTTTCTCCCAGTCATACCCACTACCTTCCTAGTACTGTGACAGCTGGGCAGTGGGATGAAGCTTTTAGATCAGCAGCAGCTTGATGTCTGCATATTCTATGACTTAAATGTATGATTTCTTCAAGATCATTATCTGACTAATAGCCTTTATATGTATGTGGTAATACATTGTTCTACACACACATATATCATTAATCAACTTCTTTTGTTACTATCTGTATGTATCCTTGGGGTTAATTTGGGTAATTTGGGTTTTATATCAGTATAAAGGTTCTTTGCACTTTTTTGTTTTAAACATGAGGGCATTTCCTTTATCTTTGTCTTTTGTGTATAAATACAGGGCTACAGGTAAGAGGAACATGCATTTAAGAGCCAAGTTTGTTTTTTTTTGTTGTTGTTGTTGAGTGGATAACATATAAAAAATTCTCCAGCAAATTCACATTCACAGTGGGTAATTGTTATGATCTTGAATGTCGTGTGGCTTCAGGAGGACTACACCAGGCCAAACAGTTCCACATGAGGTTTACTGGGAGAGCAAGGGGCAAGGTGGCTGAGGAAAGAGAAGCGGGGGAGGGGAGAGAGAGAGAGAGAGAGAGAGAGAGAGAGAGAGAGAGAGAGAGAGAGAGAGATCGAGATCGAGATCAGGGTGGCCTTTCTTTCTACATGGGTGATGATGTAACACAGGTAAAGGTGGGAGGTAAGCTAAGTGGATTCTGGGAATGTGGTGGCTGTTTCCTTGACTACAGGTCTGTGGGTCCTGCCTATGTGATGTCACAAGTTTCAGAGGTCCTGATACTAATAATAATAACAAACGTTAAAAATGCAGTATTTCACTCTTCGATTTTTAAATGAGTACAGACCTGATTCACTTTCTATAATAATTCCCATTGATTATTTTAACAGTTTGCCAAGCATACATACAAATGTTTCAGACATTCTAGAACAATAATTGCTTAAAATATGGGTTCATTCAATTTTATTCATACCCATTTCACCATAATATTTTTTTTCTTATTCTTAGGTTTTCAGAGGTATAAGTATAAATGTTGTCTTTGACATGTTCATTTTTTTTTGTTTTTTTTTTTTGTTTGTTTTTGTTTTTTGCTTGGGAACAATTACTTGACTTATTAAGTAGAGCTTGGGTATCTTTGAGAGGCTGAAGTGTTTTGATTTCGAAAACTTTGATTTATAGTCAGAGGTTCATGGTCTCTATTGAATGGTTCCACTCATTCATTAGGAGTGATTGACTATGGAAGACGAAGAGTCTTTGCGAGCTTAGATGCTTGTTTCAAAAGGCAGTAGAGTTATTTCCCACATTGCTTTCTAAATATGCCTCTGGAACCAGAACTGTGTATGGTCAGTGTGCACATCTGTAAATTGAAATTTGATATATTGAGGCTGAGAAGTTCTCATTTCTACCTTGGATCCCTGGTTATTGTTTCAAGAACTATTTAGTGAAGAGCTTTGATAGTGGTTTAGGGAGATGAGAGGCATTGGGGGAAATGGTGGTCTATTTCTGCAGGTAATAAACAACAAACTCTAGGGTGTTAGTCTCTTTTGAGGAATTGCAATGTTTGCCTTTAACTGTCCCTGAGTTTAAAGCCAGGAGTACAAGGTGTTCCTTTTGGAGCAGTTTATGGAAGGGCCTGAATAAATATTTGTTGAATTGAATGAGTCTTTGCACCAGTAATCCTTTATGGTTGTTAGTGGAGCCCTAGTTAAGATACTATAAAGACACTTAGGTGTCAAATCTCAGCCTAATTTTAAACAGTGAAAAAACCTTACACATGAAGTATAGGGGCAGGAGAGTCCGGTTTATAGAGGAAAGGATTTGTTTTGGATAAAAAACCTCAAATAATAAGAAAGACAAGCAATGTTTTACATGCCTGCTTATTGGGATTTGTTTCCTAGTCAGTCACCTGTGAATCTGAGACTTTCAGTGGGCTGTAGGAAGACATGGAAGAGTGGTCGCCACGGAGGAGCGTTTTACATACTCAATAGGCAAAAAGTTGGCAGCTTTGGTTGGGTCAGTTGGATTAGTCTAAAAATAGTTAACTTTTCCTATCAATTCTTAAACTTTAGTTACTTTAATATATATTTTTACATACTTGGTAAGTTTAATAATTATTTAAAAATCATTTTATTTAATAAAATTATTTCAAGATTATTTAAAATCAATTATTTAACATTTATTTAAGTCTATACTTTCAAGCCTTTCTGATGATATTGAGGATGATGCATGCTATAGACGGACATGAATTCCTTTCTGTCTGGATGTGTGTGTCACAGGTCTAAGATACTTTGACGATTTTTCTAGTTCTTTGTTTTCATTGACTTTAGCTCTTGACAGCACAGATTTTCACCTCACATGCTTTAGATTTTATGCTTTGCTGTCTTCCTGTCCCTGGTTTACTTTGTCACACAGCTGGAAGCCTCTTGGGCATTCTTAAGTCCACAGGGGCTGACCTTCTCCAGAGTTATCACCCATGCTGCTAGGTGGATATGGTTTCTTAGTCTCTGGAATCCTGTTGCTTGTTAATATAATATGCAGTTCTTGATGAAGACTGGTGTCTCTCAAGTGCAAACACTGTGCTGGGGTGCACAGCTGCATGCTGCCAACTTGAAGGGAAAGCATCCTCTAGAGGTCTCCTTGGGAGGGCGTGTCTAGCCCTTAACGCTTTAGCAGGGCTGTATTGTTGCTCAAGAAGGCCTCATGGGCAGAGGAAAGCTTGGTTGCAGCCCTACTTCCAGATTATTCTAGAACTCACTTGCTTTTCCTCAGTCCAAGATGTTCACTTCTCTTTCCTGGCAATAGTATTTTAAGAAGTAAAAAATGTTAAAAAAAAAAAAAAAGAAGTGTTATCTCACTGTGAATTCTTCAGAAGGGAACCTGTGGTTGTACTAAGTCAGACAGAGATGGTTCTTAAGTAGTACATCTTTTGATAAAAAAATGCTTATCCCGTTTTTCATTTTTAAAAAAAATTTGTAGTATGTGTATGGATATGTATAGCATGTCTGTCTGTCTGTCTATCTATTTATCCAAGTACAATATATATAGTACACACACACACACACACACACACACACACACACACACACACAAGATCAGAGTCCTTGGAGGAAAACTTGATGAATACTCAGAACCAAGGCCATGTTAAGCCACACTTGACTGTCTAGTATAGTCTTCTTACGTTTCTTCCCAGAGAGAGTTTGTCTTTTCCCCCCCCCCAAAGAGTGTGTTCTTTTATTGTGAGTGTTGTTGGTCTCACTTCCTGTTCAGCACTGCACACCTCAGTAATCATTTAGGGAGCACCATCAGTCACCTGGCAGATCCAGAGTTCAGTTAAGGAACTTAGAAGAGTGACTCTGTGGTTGCTTTTTGTCGATTTGTTAGCTTTTTCTTTAAACTAATTTGTAACTGAAATCCTAAGTGTGAGTATTTTCGGTGAATGATCTTACACATGGAGTTGTCAGAAGTGAGCAACCCTTATTTTACCATCTCTTTAACTAGAAATAATAGCAGAGAGCTTTTAGGCTTTGTTAATCTCCCATTGGATCCTTGGGTGAGAATTCATCGGAGCCATGCCATTTGAATTCAGCATATAAGCTCCTGAGGGGACCATTGGCTTATCATCATCAGCAATTACTTCTGATAGCTCAAAATAACAGTAGCAGTTAGTATTAATTATAGTCAATTATATTGATTATTATTCTTAATATAGCTAACATCAGATATTAACTTAGCAAATAGCATTCTAAAGTTCCTACCTAGATATTTAATACATTTAATTTGCAAAAGAATTTAAGAGGTATATACCTACTTTTTCTCTTAGTTTATAAGTCTGAAAATTGAGCATACAGAGGATTGCCTAGAAACAGTCAGAATCGAGACTTGAATTTAGGTACATGTATTGAAATGTATATTTTAAACATCTGTCTGTCTGTTTGTCTGTCTGTCCGTCTGTCAGTCTGTCTATCATCTAGCTATAATTCTTAAACATTTTTAACTGAGATAATTATTTGAGAAAAACAGTAGTCCATTTTCCATTTAACTAGAAAATTGATTCATCAATTAAGGTGTGATTAAATTTGTGAAGTATTTATCCTTTTATGAATGTATTTAAACAGTGTATATATTTGCTTTCAGCTGTGTTCTGTGGACGTGCACTTCACTGGTACTTAGTGAGCTGTGAGGCGAACTTAAACTAGCAGGTGCTGACTTGGCAGACGTTTTCATCCCTGCACCATAAACATGACTTTACACTTTGAACATTTCAATTGTCTTAATCAATTAAGCTTCGGAACACTTTCCTGATCAGACATCGTGACTCAGCCTCCTGGATGACGGTCAGCATCGCCAGATTCTTTTTTCTCCTGTGCTCAAAACAGCATCCAGATAATATATAGTCTTTACTATTGTTTCTTTGAAACTCCTTCGTATTTATAAGAGAATTTTAACAATGTCTGTACTGTTATCAAAGGGAGGTTTCGGCAGCTTCTATCATGGTGAGATCATTTGGATGGGATGGAAGCCAATTTTGTCAAGTTCCCAGCCAGCTCAGTTAAAAGCAAAACCAACAAGAGCATCGTAAACAGTGCTTCTGTTCTGATAAGTGCTGGTAATCTGCTTGTGTGAATAAGGCAGGGCTGGACCAGTGACGGTGTGGTCTTCTAGGAAACTAATAGCCACATGAGGTGGCTGAACATAGATGCTACATGTCTGTCCATCAGGAACTCTGATGCTTGAACAGCATGTGTTTATTTATTAACTATTTTGTAATATTTGTTGACAAAAGCACACATAAATAAATGTGTTGGTGTGAAAAAGTCATGCTGTCCTTGAAGGGGCATGTAGATTTTTCCTCAGACTTCATCGTCAGCACACAGCTCACGTGCCTTTAGTCCTTTTAAAAAGTAGGTGCTAGCCTCTTTGCTAATGCATGCTTCCAGTGTTATTATATTTAATGGACACTGTCAGTAGTATACAAGTTCTTTTGCTTACATGTGCAAATTTACATATAAATGTAACATTGTAAATTTCAACATTGAAAATCTGTATGTATTTCTGACTGCAGAAGTAATAAGAAGTATTTTGCAATTTGTAAAATTAAGAAACAATTTGTAGTTTTAGATTATACCAATTTGTTTTAATTTAAAATTATATGTGTATGCATATATATATATATATACACACATACATAGTGTATTAGTCAGGGTTCTCTAGAGTCACAGAACTTATGGATAGTCTCTAGATAATAAAGGAATTTATTGATGACTTACAGTCGGCAGCTCAATTCCCAACAATCGTTCAGTCACAGCTGTGAATGGAAGTCCAAGGATCTAGCAGTTACTCAGTCTCACGCAGCAAGCAGGCGAAGGAGCAAGAGCAAGAGCTAGAGCTAGACTCCCTTCTTCCAATGTCCTTATATTGTCTCCAGCAAAAGGTGTAGCCCAGATTAAAGGTGTGTTCCACCACACCTTTAATCCCAGATGAAAGGCATAGCCCAGATTAAAGGTGTGTTCCTTAACTCGGAGATTCAATCTTCTGGAATCCATAGCCACTATGGCTCAAGATCTTCAAACCAAGATCCAGATAAGGATCTCCAAGCCTCCAGATAAGGGTCACTGGTGAGCCTTCCAATTCCGAATTGTAGTTCATTCCAAATATTGTCAAGTTGACAACCAGGAATAGCCACTACACATAGTATTTCTCTATGTACTTTCAGAAGTGCTGTAGTATAAAAGTATTACTTTTGAAGAAAATACTGCAGAATAGGACATGCTGCTCTATGACTAAAATGGCATTACTATTTCAGATTTATCTTTTTCTAAATTATTAGCTTACCAAACTGTTTGAGGGAAATTGTCACATACCCCATATTTGAAAATGTTTTATCTTAGACTGTAATGATACACTATAAATGGCCAACATATGTTTTGTTTTTCCATGTAATTTATTTTAGAAAGGAAAAAATTGGCTTTCTAGCTTTATATGAAATACCTTCTAAATCAAACTTTTGTAGCACGAATTTTAAGTACTATAGAATCTATTTATATTAAACCTTATACATTCTACTGTCCTCATTTATAAGCAAGCTTACATTCTACTGTCCTCATTTATAAGCAAGCTTTTTTGTTTGTTTGTTGTTTGTTTTGGTGTTTTTTTCTTTTTTTTTTTTTGTGTGGCATAATGGACTTTTGGGTACAGTCCTACTTTGCTTTGTAGCTGAATTTTGCTGTTATATTAGAAAGAGCTATTTGAATTTTCAAAAATTGTAAGAACACAGAGGAGATGCCAGTTTATGCCAAGAAAGTTTGTCTTAAAAAAAAAAAAAAAAACCAAAGTCACTTTAATCTTTAACCGTATCTAGGAAAACAAAACAAAATAAGCACCTAGTCGCTACCTGCCTATTTTCTGTTTTTTCCCCCTGATCTTATAAACATCAGTGTGTGGGGCTGGAATTGTTCCCATCTTACAAATTAGGACGCTGTGACACACAAGTTTAACAACCGGGCTGTGTAGTGAGTGAGCTACAAAGGAAGGTCTAATTAGCTCCCCACTTCACGTGGAAGAGCCACAGAGGATGTGGTGCAACTATGCTGCAGCTGGAGAACACCCCCTTCCCAAATGCAGCATCAGCATGTGGGTTCCACCTTAGAGCAAGGGCCCTGGCTGTGCCTTCCAAGCTGATGCTTGGCTTGCCCTCTTGATCTGTTTTGAGCATGGTCTTCTACACTATCAGACTGGCCCAAATGGAAAGAATAGTACTTGTGCGGAGGACCGGCACTCTATGTGCTATGGATGGAAGTCCAAATTAGAAACATCTGAACAGACACTATGGGCCCTTGTGTTGAAGAATAGAAATACTATTATCTTTCCTCTATACTTCTGCATCTTAATTTTTTTTTAAAAAAATGAAAGTCTCACAAAAGTGTTCAAAAACATGTTTAGGAGCCAGTTACCTATATCTTAGTGAGATAGCAGGAAAATGAGCTATATTATCTTCACATGATTTATGGCCATGCACACATGAAAAGGTGCATGCATGCAAAGCTATATTTCTGTGAAAGAAGTTACTGATAGGTGCTTACGGTTTTCCAAACATGTAGCATGAGCCAGTTCCGTTTCACAGATGTACAGAGAGGTGTAGAAGGATGTTCTGATCTTTCTCACTGCTGTGTTTTCTCCTGACCGCTGTTTCATGTACGTTTGAATAAATTATGAAAGATTATACATGTTCATAATGTGAGAAATATGAGTCAGCATTTTTAAGTATTGAAAAAGAAAAGCATTTAGGCAGCTTAATAGTAATATAACTAATAATGCTGTCATTGTTTTCTCCCCTACTCTGTACTCAGGTTCCTTCATCTCCATTCTGGCAAATGTAACAGTTTAGTTCGTTTAGTTTTCAAGGATCTTCAAAAAAGATTCATTTGTGTGCCACTTGCAGGGACAGAAGACAAACAGGTTCCGGTCCCTCCCTGAGTTTTTTCTGTAGTTTTTTTCTGAGTTTTATAAAGTAGGACATCCTGATACAAGGTCAGCCTTTCACACTGGTACCCCTGGGGCCTGGTTACCATGATATGTGTATCTTTGCTTGTTTTGAGTTTTGCTTGCCTCACTTTACAGTTGTACCAGAGTCTTTGTTGATAGACACAGAAGCTGGGCTTGCTTTGTTTTCCTGATTGCATATTCATCATCTGGGAGTGCAAAGCACTGAAGTCTACTTCCTCCTCTGTCACCTAAGCAAATACCACAGTGTTTATCTTACATGTCCTGCAAGTCTATGGAGAAAGAGTGAGGTGTCAAGGCTAGATTGTGAAGGTGACAAGTAGACTTATTAGGGGCATCTGCAGGAACTCAAATGAGTGGTTGATGGCTTCTATGAATGTGATTGCATTAAGGGGTAAGAGAGATTCCCAATCACTATATACACAGTGCTGTTTATATTCACTGCCATGTTCTCGGACTTTAGGCATCTCCTTTTAAAAATTACCCCCTCTTCCCCCTTTGGGGCTTGGAATTTGAATATTACTATAATACGAAGATGCTTATTTTATGTTATTTTATTAGAGAGAGGAAGGGAAGGAGAGTGTGTGCATGCAAGCGAGCACACTTACATAGAGAGGTCAAACAACAACTTAGAGGATATGCTCTCTTCCATCTTTAGTGGGTGGTTCTGGGATTGAACTAAAGTCACCAGGTGTATTAGGCAGGGTTCTCTAGAGTCACAGAACTTACAGAGTGTGTTTCTATATTAAGATAATTTATTGTAATGACTTAGAGTCCGTAGTACCACTAACCCAACAGTGGGCAGCTATGAATTAATGGAAAGTCCAAGAATCTAGTAGTTGCTCCGTCCCATGGGGCTAGTTTTAAGCTGGTCTTTTGTAGAAGGAGGTTCTAACAGGTGTACTGGCAAGTAAGTGCAAGCAGTGAAAGAATGAATCCTCCTTCTTCCAATGCCCTTATGTAGGCCTCCAGCAGAGAGTGTGGTCTAGATTAAAGGTGTGTACCACCACACCTGAATCTGGGACTTGCCTTGTTCCAGGCTGACCTTGAACTCAGAGGTCTGCTTGCCCCAGTCTCCTGGGATCAAAGGCATGTACTACCTTGCCTGGGCCTAAGCTTTTCATGGCCACTAAACTTGTCTTCCAGCCTCAAGATCTAGATCACAGCTGTGCCCTCCAATTCTGGATTGTAGTTCATTCCAGATATAGTCAAGTTGACAACCAGGAATAGCCACCACATCAGGCTTTGCAAAGTAAACCATTTTAACTACCCCAAAGATACATATTTTAACACTGTATGTCTAGAAGTGAAAAGTTTTAGATTTTGGCTACTTTTCCTAAAGACCTTGTGAAGAACCAGTTTGATAACATTGCCTTTTGCTTCTTATATTATGTGTAACCTGCATTCTAGGGGTGAGTTCAGATCTAAGAGGTCATTTTCAGCACAGTCCTCTCACTGTCCTTTCTCACTTGTAAAATCACCAGGCCTTTTCTCTTGTTTTCCAATCCCATCTCAAGCCTGTTCATGTGCACTGCTGACCCCACAGTCCTATCCAGTATCCGCTTTTGCTTTACTTAGTGACTAGTTTGGTGGGAAATGATACAATGTAAATTACACCAGAGCAGAGTGACTGAAGCTCCCACCAAGACTTACTCATCAACATCATTACCCCTGCAGACTTGTGGTGAAAACCTTTATTTACTTTAAGAAATATATATATTTTTAAATGTACGAAGTGGGTTTCTGTATGGAGCTTGCATTCATATATAACATATATATGTTTCATTCATATATAACATATATATGTTCTCACCATCCCTCTTGGAGCTTCTTGGTTTCCTCTTTTATTTCTGAGTTCATGCCCAGGATTGGTATAGCTGGGTACCAATCATATGGTGGTTCCGTTGGTTGTTCTCCTGTGAGGGCTTCATACTGACTTCTCCAGTGCCCGCATCAGTTTACACGCCCACCAACAGCAGATGAGGATTCCTCCTTACTCACATTCTCACTAGTGTTCCTTGCCATTTTCTTGATTGTGGCCATTCAGACTGGAGAAACATGGCCTCCCAAAGTCTTAATTTGCAAGACTCCACTGTCCCAAGATATTGAACGCTTTAAGAACAGTTATTGGCCATTTGTATTTCTTCTTTTGAAAAATGTCCGTCCTGCTTTCGAAACCTACATTTGATTGGCAGCTTTATTTCATTTGGGTTTAATTTTTGAAGTTCTTTACATAGTCTTGATATTGACTCCTTGTCTGAGGTACAGGTGGAAAAGGCTTTATTGTGTCTTTTTATTTTTGTGGTTGGTTCTACTGCTGGACCAGATGGATTTATTGCTGAACTCTACCAAAATTTTCAAAGCTCAAACAGCAAGACTTCTCAAATTGTTCCACAAAATAGAAAGGAAGAAAGAAGACCAAACTCACCCTCGGAAGCTTGTTTATTTACTTTCTTTTGAGATGGAGTTTTGCAGGATGGCCATGAAATTGCTGGGCTCCATCTCAGCTCTGGAGAGCTGAGATTGCAAGCACGCAGCACTACACCTGGCAGGGGCCAGTACCTTAAAGACTGTAAGAAGTAAAAAGAAAATGCCTTAAAAATTGTACAAAGAATGACTATAGTACTTTTCCATATTTAATTATGCATAGATTTGCAACAAGCTAGCTGCATGTAAATACTGTCTCTGAGTTGAATTCTTCAAATAACTCTCAAACACCTGATTTCAAGGCAGTGTATGTTTCCTGTTAAGGAAGAAAGAGGTGTGTCTTAGTCAGGGTTTCTATTCCCGCACAAACATCATGACCAAGAAGCAAGTTGGGGAGGAAAGGGTTTATTCAGCGTACATTTCCACATTGCTGTTCATCACTGAAAGAATTCAGGACTGGAACTCAAGCAGGTCAGGAAGCAGGAGCTGATGCAGAGGCCATGGAGGGATATTCTTTACTGGCTTGCTTCCCCTGGCTTGCTGAGCCTGCTCTCTTATAGAACTAAGACTACCAGCCCAGAGATGGTCCCACCCACAAGGGGCCTTTCTCCCTTGATCACTAATTGAGAAAATACCTTACAGTTGGATATCATGGAGGCATTTCCTCAACTGAAGCTCCTTTCTCTGTGATAACTCCAGCTGTGTCCAGTTGACACAAAACTAGCCAGTACAAGGCATGAGATATGTGTAGCATTTATTAACTTCTTACAGACATGGCAAACTGAACAATCTATAAAGGGATTTGAAAAATATTAGAAAAGCTTATCATCTAGTAATAATGGTAGATTTTTGCCAGGCATGCTTTGGAGTCACAGTGGTGTGGGGTCTTACTCAAGCAGAGTAAAGGAGATCTATAGTGCTGTAAGCATCGGCACGTCCTTGAAAGGTGACCATTATCAGTGAAGGTAGAGAAGAGTCAGTGCGACTCCAGATGATGGTTTATAGCAGTATAATATTAACCCCCGTGTGAAGTGTGGACCGTGGGTATATGGGAAGTCCCTTCACCTGTTTCATTTCACGTTATTTCTGAGCTGGACATAGACTGTCACCATCAAGTTACTTCTACTGCATGTGGAAATCAAGGCACTTTTGGTGGTTATTATTTTAACTAGGCTGGTTTGCTATGCATTGAGTTTCTGAGAAACTGCTGCTATACCACAGGTATTCCCACTTACACAAGTGTTCCAGCATCCTTAGTTCATGACGACACACAGATCTGCAGCACCGTGATGCCTGTCCTTTGCCACTTGTGCACTGGCATAGGGGCATTACACTGGTGTGACCTTCATGAGGTCTCCCCTCACCCCAAAGTCTCAGCTGCTTCTTTAGTAAGCTTGGCACTGTTTCTGGATGATTTGACATTACCATTGGCAAGAACAACAATTGACATCAGGCGTAAGTCTTATTTAGTGTTAGGTTTTTGGCGTGTCATTGCAGAAATATTATGCTAATTTTCACCATCTGCAGCCACCAGATGTGCCATTGAGAGGTACACAAGTTTCTTTCCAGAAAACTGCTCCATGGCGAATGTTAGTCATCTGAGTTAGAATGACAACTCCTATCAGCAAGGAAAGAACAAATATAATTCACGTGTTCTTCCCCCTCCCCCCCCCCCTTTCCTTTTCAAAGGTCTTAGAGTCTGGCTGAAGGTGTCCTAGAACTGACTATCCAGGCTTGCCGTGCATCTGAGATCTTCCTGGATCTGCAATGGTTTTGATTTGTCAGCACATAGTGATGTGCAAACTGCTCGAAACAACTAAACCTTATACACAAGGAAATGGCAGTGAATGTTCTCCTACTTCTTCCTTTATTCTGTTTCTTTTTTTTTAAAGTTTATTTATTTTATGTATATGAGTACACTGTAGCTGTCTTCAAACACACCAGAAGAGGGCATTGGATCCCATTACAGGTGGTTGTGAGCCACCATGTGGTTGCTGGGAATTGAACTCAGGACCTCTGGAAGAGCAGTCAGTGCTCTTCCCTACTGAGCCATTAAGAGTGCTTTGAGGAACTCTTTGGAAGATTATAGTGCACATACATATACCTGGAACTTTGCTGCATTCTGTTGAACACTTGACACATCTTTGTGTTTTCAGTGTATTATATGAAGAGAATTGGCCACAATGAGTATCAGCAGATGGTGGTAGGCACAGAGTATATTTTTTCATTGCATGGTTGAATGTGCTTCTAGGAACTCTGTCCTAAATATGATTTTCTTTTAAAAAACATAAACTTGTTCATTTGAAGACAGTGACAAATTCTTTCTCCAGATTGTTATATCATTGAAGATATTACCACCAATCTTGTGGCTCTGGGACTTATTTGCTTTGACCAGAGAGAGGGAGAGTTGGAACAACTATTTTCATTGGAAATCCTATGTATATGGCTCTATACACATGGAGATGCACAGTGTGTGCATATGTGTGTGTGTGTGTGTGTGTGTATGTGTGTGTGTGTGTGTGTGTGTGTATGTGTGTGTGTGTGTATGTATATATATATATGTGTGTGTGTATATGTGTGTGTGTGTGTATATACATGTATATATATGTATGTGTATATATATATATATATATATATATATATATATATATATCATAGAATGCCTGTGTGCTCAGTCTTGTATCTGTATTTTGAACTTTGTCATCTCCCATTGCACATTACAGATGCCCAGGTATAGAAGCAGGGTGGAGTGTTGCCAGTGCTAGTTTACCTTCAGACCATGTTAACTTCCGGAATATTCCTGAAAAACAGTGATTTCTAGTGACTAGAATTTACTCTTAAGTTTTCCTCCTGCAAGAATGTGTTTGGCTAGAGAACAAATGTTCCATCCTTCAGTTCTTTTGGAAATTCCTGTGTGTTACACTGGATGGCTGTCTGAGGGATACCAGAGTGTTTTCTCATACTTCAGGTATTCTGTGAGACATGCTTGTAACATTGTATCATAACAAGAGGGTAGTTTCATTTAAACTTCTCTTTTTAGCAAATGGGAATTTCCCTTAACCCCACTAAATGCTGTTCTTTGTAAGGAACTTTTAGTTCTAACATTTTTTAAAGGCATCTTAGGTCAGTATTTGGTTCCATAGTTGTAGTACAGGATAGTTCCCACATACCCTAATGTTGATGGAGCATTTTCTGAGGACCATGAATGAAGAGTCAAACACAGGCATTTTCTGGGTGCATTGGTGACTCTGAGCACCAGAAGCATAGTATTGTTTGCCTTTGGAATCACAGTGTCACTGAAGGCTTATCTCACAGAAGTAAACTATGCACTTGACTTGCTCAGGGTAGAGAACTTAAGCCTTAAGAGAAACTCTTATTACCAATTTTTTTTTTTTTGGCTGGCTCTTGCTGGAGAAAGCCATGTCACCCAGGAAGTTGCTGAGTTCAGCCTCATGTGAGTGTTTTGTTTGTTTGTTTTTGCCACTATATATCATTTACTTATTCATTTTCATAAATGCCTTGTTGAGGGCAGAGGATAGTAATTGGTTCACTTCTCCCACCATGTTGGTCCCAGGGTGGCAAGCTCCTTTATTCCCTGAGCCTCCTTGCTGGCTCCTTCCCAAGGTGTAGTGTATGGGTGCCTCTGGGTGGGTGGGGGGTGTTTCTGCCTTCCCGTGGAAGAGATCTGCACTGTCTCCAGTCTTCATCCCCAGATCTCTCCCTTCCACTCTGACCTGTTTCTCTGCTTAACTGTTTGACAACATGTGCTCTTTGCACATGACTCAAGTCTTGGGATTGGCTTTCTTGCTTGTTTTTAAAATAGAGCTTTCAACCAATCTTTGTGTCAAGTATACTGAACTAATGAATGAACATTTTCATTGTATGTTTGCAAATTTCTCCCACATGGAAAACCCTTTTTACTTTGAATAGCTAACAATGTTATATTAAGTGATAATTACTGTTGCTTATATTAGACTTGAAATATAAATACAGTGATTTTTTTTAAAATTCTGTTACTATCATTCGTTTCTCTTTTTGAGTCCAGTTTTGAGTTGAGATATTACCACATATGTTTTACGTTACAAAACAACTGATTGAAAAATCTTAGTGATAATTTTTTAAAATTGTGTTTATTATTTAAGCAGAACATTGCATAGGACTAAAAATAATACTTAAAAATCCAGGGTTGGTAAATTACTTAATCCTTTCAGTCACTGGTCCTGTGGACCTTTTGCATTTATGTATAGATTTTAAGCAGAAAAGAAGTCATGATGTACATATTGTTCTTCAACTGAGCATCATGTTTGAGCTGACCAGATTACCCAAACATGTCAGGGTAGGAGCTGCCATGTGATGATCGTCTCTGTTGATGATGCTCACATAGAGTGGAGAAGGTTAGCCATATGGGGAAGGTTAAAAATAAAATCTGCTGGCCTTCACAATCCTCTTATCAGCTCCCTAACGGGGTCAGCCGCTGACAGCGATGCGTGTGGGAGCAGTGGGTGAGGACAGATTGCACAGGCGTACAATTCACACAGGCACACAATTGGGAATTGTGTTTTGTGGATTCCCTTTCCTTGTCTTTGTTCCAAATCCTGGGAGGTTTCTGGACTGCAAAGTTAGGTGGCAAATCTTAGGTACAGCCCCAAAGGTCTGGGGAGCTGTTTACATATTCATGTACAAAAGCAACTATTTTGTGATGTGTCAATCAAACACAATTCAGAAATCAGTAAACAAGTCTTTTCTCAAAGTAAGTTCCTTCTAAATGTAGCTAAAAAGAGCTACTTTTTGTCAATAAGGTGAATGAATATTCATTTTTAGAACAGACACGTTGTTTGGATTGTGTTAAACATATGTCTGTTAGTGAAAGTGTGAGTTACAAAGATAAGATTCCTTCTAAAAATAATATATATTTCAAAAAGCAATAAATCTACACATGAGAAAATACTTCTTTTTCTCCCTGCAAACTTTTAATTCATTATATTTAGAAATGATAAACTTCGTAATTTTTTTTTGTCATGAATAGAAACGGGATATGTGGTTGTAGCCGAAAGGTAGACATTATCCAAGTTCCACTAGTGGATGCAAAAGCAAACGCTCCAGCGTGTACTTCATAACAGAACACGATGGAACCCTAATCTGGGGAAGTATTTTGATGTTTGTGATACAATGGATGAACCTGAGGACAGAGAAGACAGGCTTAAGAGTGTGATTTCTGTGTGATCCTGAGTGTGAGCTAGGCCCTTACCAGTCTTTGTCATACAAATAGAAAGTGATTAGGCAGTTTCAAGGCCCTGGAGAGGAAAATATGGAATAGTTTTATGGACACAGACTTTCAGTTTAGCCAGACCAGAACAAACAAATAAAAACAAACAAACAAATCTCCAGAGATGTGCTAGAAAATAATGTTTGATAAAGAATTTTGAAAGGGAGATAACTCATCGGTTAAGAATACTTGTAGCTCTTGCAAAGGACCTGAGTTTAGTTTCTAGCATCCATGTGGGGTCTTACTACAATCCATGTTTCCCCTTCCAGGGTACTTGATGGTCCTTTCTCACTCTGTGGGCACCAGGCATGCACTTGATGCACTTATTCGGGGATATCACTCATACACACGTACAAGGACATCTTATGACACTTAAAAACGTTTATCTCAGTCTTAGGTATACATATTTGTATTATCAGACTTTAAATGAGGGGTGGGAGGATCTCGACTACAAGGGCAACCTAGGCTATGTAACAGGATCCTGTCTCCCAAAACTGTTAGTGTGTGTGGAGGAACTTGGTAAAATTTACATGTATTTTAATATAACTGGAAAAAAAAGAGAGAAACTGAAGAGTAAAAACCATCTTTAAGGAGGTTTTAACTAAGCATATTTATTTTTAGGCATAATTGTTTCTAGAGATAAAATTTGAGGTTTGGTCATTGGGTCTTTAGCAGACTTATAGTTCATCACCTAATTCAAGGTCAACTGCCAGTTACAGAAAGACACAGAAGGTCTGCCAGCAAGTTGCTAATTTCTATTTTGTCTGATTTATTTTGGGGTAAAATATTCACCCCTACAAGATAATATTTGTAGAATAACTAAACATTGCTTATGTGCTGAAATCACCTTAGCCAAACTTTGATTTTTGTGGTTATTTGTTAATCATCTACAGACAACAGTTTTTTATTTTGTTTTTTATTAGGTATTTTCTTCATTTACATTTTGCTATCCCAAACGTCCCCCATACCCTCCACCCCACCCCCCTACCCACCCACTCCCACTTCTTGGCCCTGGCATTCCCCTGTACTGAGGCATATAAATTTTGCAAGACCAATGGGCCTCTTTCCAACAATGGCAGATTAGGCCATCTTCTGATACATATGCAGCTAGAGTCAAGAGCTCCAGAGGGTACTGGTTAGTTCATATTGTTGTTCCACCTATAGGATTATAGACCCCTTTAGCTCCTTGGGTACTTTTTCTAGCTCCTCCATTGGGGGCCCTGTGATCCATCCAATAGCTGACTGTGAGCATCCACTTCTGTGTTTGCTAGGCTCCGGCCTAGTTTCACAAGGGACAGCTATATCAGGGTCCTTGCAACAAAGGCTTGCTAGTGTATGCCATGGTGTCATCTTTTGGAGGCTAATTATGGGATGGATCCCTGGATATGGCAGTCTCTAGATGGTCCATCCTTTTGTCTCAGCTCCAAACTTTGTCTCTGTAACTCCTTCCATGGGTGTTTTGTTCCGAATTCTAAGAAGGGACAAAGTGTCCACACTTTGGTCTTTGTTCTTCTTAAGTTTCACGTGTTTTGCAAATTGTATTTTGTAACTTGGGTATTCTAAGTTTCTGGGCTAATATCCACTTATCAGTGAGTACATATCATGTGAGTTCTTTTTTTTTTTCATTTTTTATTAGGTATTTAGCTCATTTACATTTCCAATGCTATACCAAAAGTCCCCCATATCCACCCACCCCCAATCCCCTGCCCACCCACTCCCCCTTTTTGGCCCTGGTGTTCCCCTGTACTGGGGCATATAAAGTTTGCAAGTCCAATGGGCCTCTCTTTCCAGTGATGGCCAACTAGGCCATTTTTTGATATATATGCAGCTAGAGTCAAGAGCTCCGGGGTACTGGTTAGTTCATAATGTTGTTCCACCTATAGGGTTGCAGATCCCTTTAGCTCCTTGGCTACTTTCTCTAGCTCCTCCATTGGGAGCCCTATGATCCATCCATTAGCTGACTGTGAGCATCCACTTCTGTGTTTGCTAGGCCCCGGCATAGTCTCACAAGAGACAGCTACATCTGGGTCCTTTCAATAAAATCTTGCTAGTGTGTGCAATGGTGTCAGCATTTGGATGCTGATTATGGGGTGGATCCCTGGATATGGTAGTCTCTACATGGTCCATCCTTTCATCTCAGCTCCAAACTTTGTCTCTGTAACTCCTTCCATGGGTGTTTTGTTCCTAATTCTAAGGAGGGGCATAGTGTCCACACTTCAGTCTTCATTCTTCTTGAGTTTCATGTGTTTAGCAAATTATATCTTATATCTTGGGTATCCTAGGTTTGGGGCTAATATCCACTTATCAGTGAGTACATATTGTGTGAGTTTCTTTGTGAATGTGTTACCTCACTCAGGATGATGCCCTCCAGGTCCATCCATTTGGCTAGGAATTTCATAAATTCATTCTTTTTAATAGCTGAGTAGTACTCCATTGTGTAGATGTACCACATTTTCTGTATCCATTCCTCTGTTGAGGGGCATCTAGGTTCTTTCCAGCTTCTGGCTATTATAAATAAGGCTGCTATGAACATAGTGGAGCATGTGTCCTTCTTACCAGTTGGGGCATCTTCTGGATATATGCCCAGGAGAGGTATTGCTGGATCCTCTGGTAGTACTATGTCCAATTTTCTGAGGAACCGCCAGACTGATTTCCAGAGTGGTTGTACAAGCCTGCACTCCCACCAACAATGGAGGAGTGTTCCTCTTTCTCCACATCCACGCCAGCATCTGCTGTCACCTGAATTTTTGATCTTAGCCATTCTGACTGGTGTGAGGTGGAATCTCAGGGTTGTTTTGATTTGCATTTCCCTGATGATTAAGGATGTTGAACATTTTTTCAGGTGCTTCTCTGCCATTCGGTATTCCTCAGGTGAGAATTCTTTGTTTAGTTCTGAGCCCCATTTTTTAATGGGGTTATTTGATTTTCTGAAGTCCACCTTCTTGAGTTCTTTATATATGTTGGATATTAGTCCCCTATCTGATTTAGGATAGGTAAAGATCCTTTCCCAATCTGTTGGTGGTCTTTTTGTCTTATTGACGGTGTCTTTTGCCTTGCAGAAACTTTGGAGTTTCATTAGGTCCCATTTGTCAATTCTCGATCTTACAGCACAAGCCATTGCTGTTCTGTTCAGGAATTTTTCCCCTGTGCCCATATCTTCAAGGCTTTTCCCCACTTTCTCCTGTATAAGTTTCAGTGTCTCTGGTTTTATGTGAAGTTCCTTGATCCACTTAGATTCGATCTTAGTACAGGGAGAGAGGAATGGGTCGATTCTCATTCTTCTACATGATAACAACCAGTTGTGCCAGCACCATTTGTTTACAATGCTGTCTTTCTTCCACTGGATGGTTTTAGCTCTCTTGTCGAAGATCAAGTGACCATAGGTGTGTGGGTTCATTTCTGGGTCTTCAATTCTATTCCATTGGTCTACTTGTCTGTCACTATACCAGTACCATGCAGTTTTGATCACAATTGCTCTGTAGTAAAGCTTTAGGTCAGGCATGGCGATTCTACCAGACATACTTTTATCCTTGAGAAGAGCTTTTGCTATCCTAGGTCTTTTGTTATTCCAGATGAATTTGCAGATTGCTCTTTCTAATTCGTTGAAGAATTGAGTTGGAATTTTGATGGGGATTGCATTGAATCTGTAGATTGCTTTTGGCAAGATAGCCATTTTTACAATGTTGGTCCTGCCAATCCATGAGCATGGGAGATCTTTCCATCTTCTGAGATCTTCTTTAATTTCTTTCTTCAGGGACTTGAAGTTTTTATCATACAGATCTTTCACTTCCTTAGTTAGAGTCACGCCAAGATATTTTATATTATTTGTGACTATTGAGAAGGGTGTTGTTTCCCTAATTTCTTTCTCAGACTATTTATTCTTTGTGTAGAGAAAGGCCATTGACTTGTTTGAGTTAATTTTATATCCAGCTACTTCACTGAAGCTGTTTATCAGTTTTAGGAGTTCTCTGGTGGAATTTTTAGGGTCACTTATATATAATATCATATCATCTGCAAAAAGTGATATTTTGACTTCATCTTTTCCAATTTGTATCCCCTTGATCTCCTTTTGTTGTCGAATTGCTCTGGCTAGGACTTCAAGTACAATGTTTAACAGGTAAGGAGAAAGTGGGAAGCCTTGCCTAGTATCTGATTTTAGTGGGACTGCTTCCAGCTTCTCACCATTTACTTTGATGTTGGCTACTGGTTTGCTGTAGATTGCTTTTATCATGTTTAGGTATGTGCCTTGAATTCCTGATCTTTCCAAGACTTTTATCATGAATGGGTGTTGGATATTGTCGAATGCTTTTTCTGCATCTAACGAGATGATCATGTGGTTTTTATCTTTGAGTTTGTTTATATAATGTACTACATTGATGGATTTTCGTATATTAAACCATCCCTGCATCCCTGGAATAAAACCTACTTGGTCAGTATGGATGATTGCTTTAATGTGTTCTTGGATTAGGTTTGAGAGAATTTTATTGAGGATTTTTGCATCGATATTCATAAGGGAAATTGGTCTGAAGTTCTCTATCTTTGTTGGATCTTTCTGTGGTTTAGGTATCAGAGTAATTGTGGCTTTATAGACTGAGTTGGGTAGACTTCCCTCTACTTCTATTTTGTGGAATAGTTTGTGCAGAACTGGGATTAGATCTTCTTTGAAGGTCTGGTAGAACTCTGCACTAAACCCATCTGGTCCTGGATTTTTTTTGGCTGGGAGACTATTAATGACTGCTTCTATTTCTTTAGGGGATATGGGACTGTTTAGATCATTAAGTTGATCCTGGTTTAACTTTGGTACCTGGTATCTGTCTAGAAATGTGTCCATTTCGTCCAGGTTTTCCAGTTTTTTTTGAGTATAGCCTTTTGTAGAAGGATCTGATGGTGTTTTGGATTTCTTCAGGATCTGTTGTTATGTCTCCCTTTTCATTTCTGATTTTGTTAATTAGGATTTTGTCCCTGTGCCCTCTAGTCAGTCTAGGTAAGGGTTTATCTATCTTGTTGATTTTCTCAAAGAACCAACTCCTCGTTTGGTTAATTTTTTGAATAGTTCTTCTTGTTTCCACTTGGTTGATTTCACCCCTGAGTTTGATTATTTCCTGCCGTCTACTCCTCTTGGGTGAATTTGCTTCCTTTTTTTCTAGAGATTTTAGATGTGTTGACAAGCTGCTAGGATGTGGTCTCTCCCATTTCTCCTTGGAGGCACTCAGAGCTATGAGTTTCCCTCTTAGAAATGCTTTCATTGTGTCCCATAGGTTTGGGTATGTTGTGGCTTCATTTAAATTAAACTCTAAAAAGTCTTTAATTTCTTTCTTTATTCCTTCCTTGACCAAGGTATCATTGAGAAGAGTGTTGTTCAGTTTCCAGGTGTCATGTGAGTTCTTTTGTGATTGGGTTACCTCACTCAGGATGATGCCTTTCAGGTCCATCCATTTTCCTAGGAATTTCATAACTTCATTCTTTTTAATAGCTGAGTAGTACTCCATTGTGTAAATGTACTACATTATCTGTATCCATTCCTCTCTTGAGGGACACCTGGGTTCTTTCCAGCTTCTGTCTATTATAAATAAGGCTGCTATGAACATAGTGGAGCATGTGTCCTTCTTACTGGTTGGAACATCTTCTGGATATATGCCCAGGAGAGGTATTGCAGGATCCTCCGGTAGTACTATGTCCAATTTTCTGAGGAACCGCCAGACTGATTTCCAGAATTTTTTATTCAAATCTTTGTCAGCATCTTATTTTACTCTTGTATCAGAGACTGAAATCAGGCATCTGTCTTTATACTTTTAGACAGGGTCTTAAGTATCTTGGGCTGAATTGGAATGCGTCATGTAGCCAAGACAGATTTCAACCCTGCCAGATTTTTCTTCTTTGACCCTTGAAGTGCTTAGATTACACTGTGAGCCATACCTAGCTTCAATCTTTGTTGTATAGTGGCAGGCAAGCATCGCCTAAGGAGTCTAAAATCAGTCCTGTGGGAGGTGAGGGAGAAGGATATGTATGCATCCTGAATGTGCCATTTGAAATGGTCAGCGGGGTGCATGAGCAGTGTATGAGGAGGGAATTGGGAGTCTGGGGAGCCTGGTTTTCTGATTTGAGGAATCTGGAGAAAGCAATAGCTTCTTAGAGGAGGCAAGAGGAGAGAGAAAGGAAGAGGGTTTTGGGATAAGGGATGACTGTGGTTGGTGAAAGTCCATGAGATAGCATCAGAAGTCTCCAGGTTGGAACCTGAGAGTACAAGTGGAAGACTCACCCAAGGGTCCAACAAGCAAAGCTGACCTTAGCAGAGACAGGTCATGAATTGAATCAGGGCTGCCCTGGTATTAAGGAGGCCTAGGGCAGAGCCCGACAGAGATCTTCTTATAAGGCCTCATGGGAGCTTGGCCAGAGAGCTTGGCCCTTCTGGGAACAAGCAGGTTCCTTGCTGAGTTAGATTAAGAGTGGGCTTTGAGCCAAGGCAGCCTTTCTAAGAATTTTTACTGTAAGGAGAATGGAACAGGGAAAAAAAAATCATTCCAGAGAGGACTCAGAGCTTAAGTGGTTTGAAATATTTATACACTTTATTCTTAAAACATGGCAAAAAAAAAATGTCTAACAAGCTTACCGTTGTCATTTTAAGGGGACAATTGAGTGGCATTAATTTCACACAATGCATTTTGATTATATTCACCTTCATGCTTCTTCCTCAACTCCTCTCAGATCTACCCCCATCTTCCTGTTCACCTCAAGGTCTTGCCCTCTTTGAAAAGTAAACAGTTAGGAACCCATCAAGTCCATTCTGTGCTGCTCTTACACTCTTGGGTGTGGGTCATCCACTGGCGTGTGGCCAAACTCACCAGGAGCCTCATCCTTAAAGAAGGCCCACACCCCTTCCTCAGCAGCAGTCACTTGACAGTAGCTCTATCCCTCCTATTTCAAACCATTTTTATCAGTCAGTGCTGGAGCTCCAAGGACCACAAGCTCCATTCTCTCTCCTGTTCCCTCACTCTGACTTAATCTGTTTTGTTCCCCACTCACGTGCCCCTCTAGATATTAAGAGTTTATAGAATCATACAGTATTTATTCCTTTGTGCCATTCTTATTTCACCAAGCATGGTAATATTTTTCAAGACTCATATCAGTTGTGGTGTATAACAGGCCTTTATTACTTTTTATACCAGAGAGTCATTTCCTTGTATGTGTTACAACTGGCATAAAATGGATCTATTTGTGTGTAGATGGTTCGGTTCATTCTTCCTGCTAACTACTGTGAGCAGTGGTGCTATGGTGTTAGTGTAAATGTGTTTGTTTAAACCCTGTCTTCAGTTCTGGGTGTATACAAAGAAGTGGAATTGTTGGATCTTTTGTTAATTCTGAGGATTGGCTAGATCAGTGGTTCTCCATGTTCCTAATGCTGGGACCCTTTCAGTTCCTCATGTTGTGGTGACTCTCCTCCCCCCAACCCAACATAAGTTTTGTTGTTGTTGTTGTTGCTGCTACTTTATAACTGTGATTTTGCTACTGTTATCAGTTATTAAGTAAATATCTTTGTTTTCTGATGGTCTTAGGGGATCCTATGAAAGAGTAGTTGGACCCTGCAAAGGCGTGGTCACCTGAGGGTAAAAACACTGTGCTAGACTGTCTTCTATGGCAGCTGAAGCATTTCTATTCTTTCCACAGTGTGCTGTGGTTACAGTACCCTAACTTGCAATACCTGTTAACTCTTTGATTTTAGAGCTATTCTGAGTGGAGGCATACCTCTTGGTTGCCTGGCAATGGTGGTTTGCTTGCCTGTCCCTACCTGTAGATACTGAGTAGCTTTTCCTGTGCTTTTTGTCCGTTATCTTCAAGTCCTTTATAACTTCTCTTTTGTGATAGAGTTGGAATTTTACAAATAGCTTTAGGGTACTGGATCTTTTCTGTGCTCATGCATTGTAGACACATTGTGAATATATTCTCTGTGTTATTTGTCTCACTCTGAAGTCTTGCTAAATAAAAATTTAAATCTTGATGGAGTTCTAAGTTTTCAATTTTTTTCACTCTGTTTTATGATGTTTTAAAAAGTGTATTTATAGTAAAATTTTCTTTTGAGGGAATGAATGGTTAAAGGAACTTTAATATTTATGTAGATTTGTATACTCATTACCAAAATCAGCTTGTGCAAAGTTCTGTTGTTCCAAGTCCCTCAGACCTTCCCTTTGCTTCAATGCCTGGTTAGTCCTGGCCTGTTCCTTAATTTCATGGCTTTTCCTGTGCAGAATTGAGATTCAGGTGGAACATACACAGGGAGACAAATGTGCACAGATTTCTGTGTTTCTGCATGCCTGGCAGAGACACTAGCTGCCTTTGTTCCACAGTACATGTTCAAGGATGATGCATAATGAAGAGCCTTGGAGCAAAGGACAGACATGCTTACTGGCTTTTAAAATAAAAGCGTTGGTTTCTCTAGTGAGCAACCCACTGTGTATGCTGGTTTCCATTGCTCTCCATCACCTTTCCTTGTGGAATTGGGCGCAGGGATCCCAGTCCTGCTAGCTCACATACAAGTGGAGTGCTTTTCATGTGTTGCTTTTGCTGTGAAAGAGGTATGACAGAGGATTTGAATATTTGAAGTGTGCAATAGGTTTGGAATAGCTGTTGTATGACATGGGAGGAAGGGGAGAAGATAATTATATAATAGAACAAGATGACTATTAATAGGTAGCTGCCATATTTGTACATAAGAGGAAAGGAGCCCTGACAACAAATCAACAAGGTTTCTTCCTAAGACCTTCTTTTAAGATACTTTCGTAAACCCATTGAAGTGGACATCAGTAGAGTAGTAAATCAACCTCAGGTAAGACATCTCCTGCCTCTGGCAAGGAGATGCATTGCTTATCTTTAAATATGTTATTGTTGCAAGTAACATTCACCAATATCATTCTTATAAGTGTTCTGTTAACTTGTATTCTTATTTAAAATGAATAATACAAATGGTGGTATGCCAACAATAATGGAAGCAATGAAATGAAAATAAGTTCACTTTGACATCTAAGAAACTGCTGTTTTTCTATGTATGATAGCTTTCCTGCACACACTTTTATAATTATTAATTAAGTAAGTGATTATTTAAATTTATATCCCAACCATAGGTTTCCCCTCCCTCCTCTTTTCCCAGTCCTTTTCTGATACCCTTCCTTCTCCACTGCTCCTCTTTTTCTTTACAGAAGGGGGGGGCTCCTTTTGAGGCGAGACAGGCACCCAGTAGGCAGAAAGTATACCAAAGACAAGCAACAGACTCAGAGACAGCTCCTGCTCTCACTCTTAGGATTCCCACATGAAGACCAAGCTACACTAACATATGTGTAGAGAGCCCAGGTTAGTCCCATGTATGTTCCCTTGTTGGCAGTTGTCTTAGTCAGGGTTTCTATTCCTGCACAAATATCATGACCAAGAAGCAGGTTGGAGAGGATTTATTCAGCTTATACTTCCATACTGCTGTTGATCACCAAAGGAAGTCAGGACTGGAACTCAAGCAGGTCAGGAAGCAGGAGTTGATGCAGAGGCCATGGAGGGATGTTACTTACTGGATTGCTTCCCCTAGCTCACTCAGCTTTCTTATAGAACCCAGGACTACCAGCCCAGGGATGGCACCACCCACAGTGGGCCCTCCCCCCTTGACCACTGTTTAAGAAAATGCCTTCCAGCTGGATCTCATGGAGGCATTTCCTCAACTGAGGCTCCGTTCTCTGTGATAACTCCAGCCTGTGTCAAGTTGACACAAAACCAGCCAGTACAGCTACTTTTTCTGATTCAGTAGAGGAGTTTAGTCTTTATGAGCCCAATGGGTCTAGGTTAGTTGATTTTATAGGTTTTCTTGTGGTGTCTTTGACCCCTCTTGCTCTTAGAATCCTTCCACCTCTTCTTCAGGATTCTGTGTGTTCCTCCTAATGTTTGGCTGTGGGTCTCTGCATCTTTTTCCATCAGTTGCTGGGTGGAGCCTCTCTGATGACTGTTATGCTAGTCTCCTATCTGCAAGCATAGCAGAGTATCATTAACAGTGTCAGTAGTAGTAGGCTCCCTCTCATGGTATGGGTTTCAAGCTGGACCAGTCATTGGTTGGCCATTATCTCAATTTCTGCTCCATCTTTAACTCTGCACATCTTGTAGGCAGGACGAATAGTAGCTTGAAGTTTTTGTGGTGGTATTGGTGTCCCAATCCCTCCATTGGAAATCTTGCTTGGTTACAGGAGATGGCCAGTACATATTCCATATCCCCATTGCTAGGCATCTTAGCTAGATTCCTGGGAGTTTCCATTGTCCTAAGTTTGTAGCTCAACATAGAGATGCCCCACCCCCATTCCATTGTCTCTTCCAACATTCTCCCCTTCTATTCTCCCCCAACCTGATCCCTCCTATTCCCATTCCCACCTTCGATTCAATGCAGTCCTTCCCCCAATCCACCCACAATATGTATTCTATTTCCTCTCCTCAGTGAGATGTATGTATCCCACCTTGCACTTCTCGTTACTTAGCTTCTCTGGGTCTGTGGAATCTAGCATTGTTATCCTTTACTTTATGGCTAATATCCATTTACATATCGTGTTTGTCTTTCCAGATCTGGTTTACCTCACTCGGGCGACTTTTTCGAGCTCCATTTGCCTGAAAATTTCATTTTGTCATTATTTTTAACAGCTGAGTAATATTCTGTTGTGTAAATGTACCACATTTTCATTATCCATTCTTGGATAGGGGAAGCTTCAGGTTTGTTTCTAGTTTCTGGCTACTATAAGTAAAGCTACTATGAACATTTTTGAGCAAGTGTCCTTGTGAAATGGTGGAACATCTCTTGGGAATAGCCATAAGAGTGGCATAGCTAGAACTATTTGAGGTAGAACTGTTGCCAGTTTTCTGAGAAACAGCCAAATTGATTTGCAGAATGATTGTAGAAGTTTACATTCCCAGCAGCAATGGAGACTTGCTCCCCTTGCACCATTTCCTCGCTAGCATGTGTGTTTCCTTTTGATCTTAGTCATTCTGTGGAGTGTAAGATGGAATCTCAGTTTTGTTTTGATTTGCATTTCCCTGATGACTAAGGATTGAACATTTCTTTTTTTTAATTAATCTTTTTATTCATTTACATTTCAAATGATATCCCCCTTTCTGGTTTCCCCCTCCACAGACTCCCCAGTCCTATTCCCCTCTCCCCCTTCCCTCTGACTCTATGAGGTTGCTCCTCCACCTACTCACCCACTCCCACATCACTACTCTAGCATCCCCCTCTGCTGGGGCACCGAGCCTCCACAGGACCAAGAGCCTCCCCTCCCATTTATGTCAGATAAGGCCTTCCTCTGCTACATAAGTATCTGGAGTCATGGATCCTTCCATGCATATTCTTTGGTTGGTGGTTTAGTCCCTGGGAGCTCTGGGTGTTCTGGTTATTTGATACAGTTCTTCCTGTGGGGGTGCAATCCCCTTCGGCTCCTTCAGTCCTTCCCCTAGCTCTTCCATTGGGGTCCCCAGGCTCAGTTTGATGGTTGGCTGTGAGTATCTGCATCTGTATGAGCCAGAGAACATTTCTTTAAGTAATTCTCAGCCATTTGAGATTCCTCTGTTGAGAATTGTCTGTTTAGTTCTGTACTCCACTTTTCATTGTGCTATTTGGTTGTGGATGTCTAGTTTCTTGAGTTCGTATATATTCTGGATCTTAGCCGTCTGGCATATGTGAGGTTGATGATCTTTCCCTGTTCTGTAGGCTGCCATTTTATCCTTTCGACCTTGTCCTTTGCTTACAGAAGCTTCTCAGGTTCACGAGGCACCATGTATTTATTGACAGTACTAGTGCCTGAGCTGTTGGTGTTCTGTTCAGGAAGTTGTCTTCTGTGCCACTCTCTCTCCACTTAGATTTAGGGAATCTGGTTTTATGTTTAGCCTTTGAATCATCTGAACTTGGGTTTTGTACAGGGTGATATGGATCTATTTGTATGCTTTTACATGTAGACATCCAGTTAGACCAGCACCATTTGTTGAAGATGCTTTCTTTTTCTCTATTTCATAATTTTGCCTTCTTTGTCAAAAAAATCAACTATCCATTTGTGTGTCCCATACATAGTTTTAACTTATTTGTTCAAGATGTCATACATATTGTTTAATTTACTAGTCTTCTGTTAACATTTTATAGGCCTTTCTTACAGCTGTCCCTTCTAAGTTATCTCTGAAAATGGTGTAAAGCCAAGGCTTAGAAAAGTTAACTCTTTTTCTAAGATAAACATATTGACCCTTTTGAAGTAAACATATTTGCAACTATAAGTGATTAATATTACTATAATGCCAAATCACTTTTATTAGTATTTTTTTCTGTTTAGAAGCATTAACAAAGACTCTCAGCTAGAGGCTGGAGAGATTGCTCAGTGGTTAAGAACACTTACTTATCTTGCAATAGATCTTGTATTCAGTTCCCAGCATCTACATGATGGCTCTCAAAAGCATCTGTAACTCCAGTTCCTGTGGATCCAATACCCTCTTCTGACCTCCTTAGGCACTAGGCATGTACCAACCATACATGGATTGCATTTATATACAAGCAAACATTTTTATAATTAAATAAATGAAGAAAATACTGAGTATTTTTTAATCTCTTAGCTAGAATATGTGAGAATACAAACAAATCTAGCCCAGCTTACATGTAATTTGCATTATATATTTGTATATGCCTTTGAACAATGAAAGCATATTTAAAATATATATTTAATATGTGTAAATATATGTGATATATGTCAGTTATATTTGTTAAAAATCATAGCACTGTAGCAAATCTTAGTAACTTTTGAAATCATTACATTGATTTGATATGTGAATGAAGAAAAGTTATTTTATTTCATATTGTTCTCAATTTTTGAGCTGTAAATTTGGGAACCCCAAATTTGATATCATATACTAGTGTATACTTGTTTATATATTGTTACGTATGTGATCTTTTATTGACTAAATGTATACAGCAGTATACGTTTTATTCAAACAACCTTACTATGGTTATCATCTCTAATTTTCAGTTTTTCTAGCATTTTCCCTTCTTCCCTATGTAGGAAGTAGGATTCCCTGGGTTGTGCAAAGTAGTGGTAAGAACATTAGAAATATATTGAGCATGATATGTTATGGTACTTTCATATCCAAGATTTAAACAAGTATCCTGGGACTATAGAGATGGCTCAGTAGGTTAGGAACATGTAATGCCCTTGCATTTACATTTCGTTCGCAACACTTGGAACTTCAGCTCCAATCAGCCTGATTCTTCTGTACCTGCACTCACATGCCTGCCCCCAATACCCATACTTACAGATTAAAAAAAAAATACTTACAGATTAAAAAAAAAATGTTTCGAAAGCAAATGTTGGTTATTTAAAGCAGTAATAACGCAGATGGGTTATCTGTTGCATGGACGCATTTATACACATAACGAGTTTGCTTCATCTTACCATCCTGCCATGTGACAAGTGTATTGTCTTTTGAGTCAGTAAGTTTTCGTTGGATCTAACTTTAACTCATTATCTGGGTAAGGTTTTCAAAGTCTGTCCTTATGGAACTATTTACAGCTGTAAGAGAGTATTGCTGAGGAGACGGAAGCTGCTTCAGTGATCAGGCTCACCCCCGTCTGCAGCCTGCAGGGGATGTGAGGTAGAGCGTCTTAGAAAGGGACGGTGGCATGCGTTTACCTCTGGTGCTTCTTATGCTGTTGCTTTGGCATTTAAAGACAAAACGCTGTGCATCAATCTAATTGAGTGTCAGAGAGAATCCAGCAAATGACACTTTGATCTCAGGAAATAACAACTTGTAAATACATATGTGTATTTCAATAGCCTGGACTCACTGGAATGTGGTTCTGTTGTGACTGTTTTCCTGCATCGATTTGTTCCATAGTAACTGCCAAATGGAAATATTCTAAAGGGAGGATTATAAGTGAGTCTCCTGTTGGAGAAATCAGCCGTTACCCTTTTAGACTCTGGGAATTGTTTAGATCCACATAAAATGAATGCTTAAAAAGCTATAGGTTCCTTCCCTCCCCTCTCTGTCCTTTCTTGCCACCTTCCCTACCACTTTCCCCATCCACCTCTCCTTTTTCTCTACAGAAATGGGGAGGCCTCCTACCTATTGAGGCTAGACAAGTGTGTGCACAGGTGCAGTGTATGCATGGGTAAAGTGTGTTTGCACAGATGCAGTGGGTCACAGATGCAGTGTGTGCACAGGTGCAGTGTGCACAGTAGCAGTGTGTAGGAAAGGCCCCCAAAGGCAGCCAATGGAATCGGAGACAGACCCTGCTCCTACTGTTTAGAGTTCCACATGAAGAACAAGTTCCTTGTGTGTGTGTGTGTGTGTGTGTGTATGTATGTGTGTTTTGCCTGCATGTTATATCTGTGTACCGTGTGTCTGCTTGGTGCCATGAAGGCTAGAAGAGTCTGTTGGATCTCATGGAACTGGAATTGCAGATGATCGTGAGCCACAATGTAAATGTTGGGGATCAGAGATGTTCCTCTGGAAGAGCTACCGGTGCTGCTGAGCCTCTCTCCAGCCCATGCCACGTGTTTTTGTTGTTGCGTTTTAAAATGTGCCTTTTCTGAATTGTGTGTTTAGGGTTTTAGTTGTGTAGACGAAATGAATTTCCTCTCCTCTCACGTCTAATTCAGTCTGTAGAGATAGGAACTCAGTAACCTTTTCCTCCGCCCTTCCTGAAAACCTATCAAAGGCCTTTAGATGCCTCACAAGTTATCTTTTAAGTCTTACTTGCAGTGAATTAATAGGTAGTGAACTAGGGCTGAGGGGCCTTGCCTCTGTTGGACACAATGATTTGCAAGAATTACCATGTCTTTTGGAAGAGTTAATGTATGTGCCAGGAAGACCCAGCATAGCTGATGGTGAGTCATGTGGGGCAGGAGAGAGCCCTGGTTATCACACTGGGCCCTGGGGAGACAGGGAAAGAGACTGAGATTCCTTCAGATTTCACCAGAAGCTGCTTTGCTAAGAGCTTTGGGCACAGGATCTCACTGAGTCGTCAGGGTAGTCCTGGGTTAATTGTGCTTAGGCTTGCCTCTCTACGAATGAAACTCCCAGCAAAGGCAGATAGGTTCTTTCAAGTCACTGTGAAATGGCAGATCATGTAACAATTTGACTCTGACTACAGAGCCTGCATCTACTACACTCTACTGTCTCTCAGTTTGGCAATAAATTATTTTGGCAGATGGTGATCACAGAAGTTGCTTAAAGTCACAACTTTTAAGTACTCTTTTTTTTTTTTTTTTTTTTTTTCCTAAAGACAAATCGTGTAGTTTTTATCCTAAAAATTATATTTTCACTTTTGTAGTAGGGAAGAAGGTGTGAAAACTCGAAATGTTATCTATTCTCATTGAATTTCCTGCTTTCTGTGGCAAGCTCTCCATAGCCCAGCTACATGTCATTACTCACTGTTGCTCACACTCACAGAGGCGCAGCCTGGGTTAGGGCTGAGCAGTGGCTTCCCGGGTAGGACGAGGACACTCTGCAAAGCTTTGGCATTCACATTTGGCAAGGCGTCCTGGGCAGATGAGTGATTCATATGGCAGGAGCATCGCTAATCAGAAAGGTGCTTTGATATGAACATTAGCACCTCCAAGTGTTTCTGAAATGCAAGGATGGAGGGCCTGGAGTATTGGCAAAACATTCTAAAGGATGGTAGCCCCTTTAATAGTAAAAGATACTGGTAAATTAATTTCTCAACCTAATTTCAAGTTACATGTGATTGAGCCCGTGCCTGTAATATATCTTAGAGGAACACCATGCACAGCATATGTTCCCTATAGTTCTTAAATATCATTATTACATCCGATCCTAAATATAATCCCTATACGGTGAAATTTGCCGTTGATGCACAGTGTTACTATGTGATACGTCCTACTTTGAGATGTTTTGGGATGAGAATAGAAATTTCCGACATATGTGATTTCAAAATGACTCTTAACATTTCTTCAGGGATTATTACACAGCAAATGAAAGGAGCTTTTACAAGGCACAGTTCAGTTGCTGTTTCCCCACCACCCCCACCCCTCAGAATTCATGTTATTGCCACAGCTTACGAATGACAAACATTTGTGGACTGTGGCAGCAATCTGTTGGGTGTTTCAATCTATTTTGAGCTGAAATTGATTAGCACTTTATGAGAAGTGTACAGAAAATTGCCACGCTTATCAAGGCAAATCAAGCCATAATTCTGCCTTTTTTTTGTACACCTGCAGCTATGAATATTTTTTTTTTTTTTTTGGTGGATACATTGAGATGTGCTCAAAAATATACATATTGGACTGCATATCATGCAATTTATTCTGATCTTACTGACAGTTTGCAAACAAAAACTCAAAACAAGATGCAACTGTGCATAGCTCCCGAACTGTAGGTTCTGATTTTGGCATCCATGAATGAGCTGGGGAAAGGGGCCCCAGCTGAAGAGGTACGCTCTTGCCCATCTTACTGTCAAATGTAATCTGGGCATTTGTTTGATGGATTTCATGAAATATGGAGGAAATCTGAGCCAAGGGTTTCCCTTGATTGCCTTTATTTTTGCCCCACCTTGGTAATAATAAGGAGAAGGGAGAATCAGCAGACAGGGGTGGGTAATTATAGAACCGTAAGCTAACCATGCTCATGAAGGACCATCGAGAAGGTAGGGCCTGGTGGCAAACTTCAGAGTTTGCGGGTGGGTGGGTAAGGATATTCCTTATGGTAATCCCTTCAAAGGAAAACAAGAGTTATGGGCATAAAGATCATCAATTGCATGTAAATGATTGGTATTAGGCAGCATTTAAAAGCAGAAAATTATATCTAAACCAATGTCTTCATGCTGTCTCTCTGAGGCAAAAATCTCTTGAGATTAAAGAGAAGAAGTCACTGGAGAGCTCCCATGTGTTTTGGAATGGGTATTCATCTACCTACAGGCTGTCTGGATTCCAACACATGTTTTAAGTAGCCACTTAATAGTTGCATATTGTGTGGGAACCTGTTGCCTTCTGCCTGGGCCTACCTAGAAAAGCAGAAATCAAGTTGCTAAATTCTGTATTGGTGTGAGACTATTTTGAATGCAAGTGTATTTTTTTTTAAATGAAAACACATAAAATTAAGTTTTTGAATTTTTGAAATGAAAGAGCAGGCAGGGAAAAAAAAAAGTCAATCATGTTTATCCTAACTCTTCAAGATAGCATCAATGTTAGTAGTCCATCTTCTCAGCCTTCATTATTGTTATTGGAAATAGTACACTGCTTTGGCATCTGCTTTAAAATAAAAAACACCCAATATACATTTATGCCATTAAATAAAGTGTAAGGAGACTACTAGTGTTATCATACTTAGTGTCCAACACTATCTCTAACTTCTGCATCTTTTTATGTTTGGGGGCTTCCGGCATTTTACAGTTTACGAAATTAGTCACCACCAGTGTTACCAATATTAAATTGCCTACTGAGGTGAAATTCACATAACATTCCAGGTCATGTGGAACTGTCATCTGCATGTCATCTGTATACAGATCCAGACCTCTGCTTCTTCATGTGTATTTTGGCCCCTAGCCCCAGCAATTCTTGAGTCCTCTCCTTTTCAAATTAAACCCTCAGCCCTCAGAGTTGCTGTATAAATTCTCATTTTATGCTTTTAATCAGTTGCATCCATGGACGTATCCTCCCCTGTGAAAACTTCTCCCAACCAAGCCCGACTGAGCTCCCCTTTAGCACGCGCCTGGACTTTATTTGGCTAAGGTTTGGTTTTATCTTGTCATGGCAGTTTGGTCCCACGTGGTGCCTGTAGATAATATTGCTGCTTCAGTGTTCCTGGAGTAGCATCTTGTCTAATTTATGTCTCCTGATCAGCACCCTAGTGCAAAAGGACATCAATATTCCTGTCAAAATGAAAATACAGGTTTCTCCTTACATACCATAGTACAGTGTTTCATAGAGTGTAGAGTAACAACTAATACTTTATGATCAATTTAAGTATACTTTTATCTGATTTTTCCTTTAGCTTTCAAATTCTTTGCAACTACCAATGTTGTATAATGTCCTGTAATGGAAGGTTATTTATATGAATTATTTATGAGATTCCCATTGATTGTTGAGCTCTGAGGGTTATTAAACTAATTTTTAATCATCCAGCATATATAAATCTCTCTTTAAATAAAAGTGTGTTCCATTTTTGTGTGTGTGTTTGTATGTGTGTGCATGAATGGCTTTCTTCACTCTGTTCTTGATGAGATTTACATGAGCTGACTTGCAAGTGGGGAATTCTGAAATGTAGGATGCCGCTTTTGAATTTATTTTCAGAATGCTATTAGAGTGACCAGTAAGGTCAGAGAACATTCCAAGGTTATGTTTCTGCCTTTTTCTTAATATTTCGGATAGCTGAGAGCATGTTTTACTAGAGTTATAAACGATATCGTTTGTCTGTAAGTGTCCTTGCCTTGCACTGTGTCCATATTGATTGGGCTCAGGGATGGGGATGCATGTTTCCATAGGAACTAGAATAATGCATTGATATGGCTGTGCCCAGAGTCCCGTTGTTCCAAGAAGACATTGGCAGAGCCAAAGAATGGGAATTTATATGCTTAGAAACCTCAATTTTTAGTTTTAAGAGATGCATAGTTTTGAAAAAAGCTTCATTTTATCCTAAGAAAACTACTTTCTGTCATCACTACTTCTGAGGGAAGCACACTCACTATAACAAGTCTTTGGTTTTACAGACCTCATTCCTCTTCTATATGAATCCGGTAAAACCATATAAAAACTGAAAATACGCTTGAACACTCCGGCTCTTCTAGTGCCCTCCAGAGATCTCTAATAGACTTCTTTACAGTACAAGAGGCACTGTTTTGTATTGTTCTTGTAATCAGTGAATATGTTGTGCTTAATTTTATTGACACCCCTTTTAAAAACAATTCAGCCTGATTCCAGAAGAGACGTCTTCTGAGTCAGAGAGAAGTAAACTATGCAAAGTGGCCTGCTTTGAGCAGTGCTCTGGTAATGCTCACAACTAGAGTGGCAAGGAGGAATCTCACTCAAGCAGTTCCTACAGTGATTGCAAACTGGCTCACTTCCCGGAGCTCAACAATTTCAGCATGAGCCTTTTCATGATTGACCACTGGTCTTAAGCATTTCTTCGAGCATGAGCGCGAGTGCACACACACACACACACACACACACACACACACAGTGCATGTGTACAGTAACGCACACATGCACCCCCCCAAACTTGAGTAGACGTAAGATAAACAAAAGAATGTTAATAAACTCAAGGAGCACCATATAAAGTCCAAAAAATCCCTTTCTGTACAGAAGATCCTTACTTTGTATGCATGAACAATGGATATAAAGATCCTATCAATTATGACTTTTAACTTTTAGAAAGTTTGTTGTGGGATATATTTTGGTGGTTCAGATATTTGGATATTTGACCACACACTCCATCCATACCCTTTAGGATCATTATTATCTGAAATCTATTGCCAGCCTGATCCTATGAAAATGCTAACTTGTGGATGTTAACTTCCAGGTTCAAGAGTCATTGGTTCATCTAGGAATGAATTTAGTCACATATTTCTGAGATTACCATGTCATCGCTGTATACTAAACAGAGTAGGATCATCCCTGCAGACTTCAATGATGCACATATGCCTTCTGCATTACTTCCTACCATGGTTGTCTTTTAGGAATGTTTTGCCAATGTTAACACTGTGATTTGTATACATTTTTACTGCAGCTCACAGTCTGTGACATGTGGCCTTTGCCACTACCACCTTCTTCACCCTCATTTCACTATTATTCCTGTGTCCTCAGCATTCTAGCTATGCTGACTGTCTTTCTACATGAGCTTTGCACTGCTGTCCCTGGCTGCTCCCTCTGGCTACAACACTCATCTTGTTCTTTTCAAAGTCAGCACTCAGCCCTCCTTCACGTGTTTACTTTCAATGCCACTCCTTGGCTGGTTTTTACCCAAATGTCATAAGTGAATAGGCTTCCCTGTACTCTTTTGTTATCTTGTCTCTGCAGCAGTCATGAGTCTGCCTGTACTGGAGAATGAGATCCTGAGGTTCAGGTTGTTGGGTAATTGAAGAGTGTGTGTTCTGATGGGTGGATATAAGGATTTTAAAGAGCTAGAAGGGCTATGGCCAGATGGGTTTAGGAGATTTTAAGTGTGCTACAGTATTTAAGATTTGTGTTGGATAAGGCTCGAGACTGGTTTAGTAGAGCTTGCTGGAGTTGATGGCCTGAGTTGAGCTTCACTAGGTGTTTGCTACCCAATTAATCCATGAATACTCTGTAATACTTCTTTTTCTTGTCTATAAATCATAGCTTCTTTCACAAGAAAATTCATAAAAACCAAGCTTAAACTCACCAGTGTCTTTTGTGCATAATTTCCAACTTAATTCTTTAATGGTGACCTTTATTAAATGCCGACCTCTGCTTCATCTTCCCCCTTCCATCCTGTGGAGGCCACGTTTATGTCTCCCCTTGTCTTGTCTAAAGCCTGTTCATCCTGTAATCCTTGACTCTTGGGATAGCTTTCCTATCAGCTCCTTCCTCCTCAGTGTCCACCCCCCCACCCCCCGCCACTGGTTTGTGCCTTTAAACTCCTTTGCACATATACAGGCAGGAACATGCCTCCTTAGGGCAGTGCTTTTACTGTGTTTTATGACCTTACATTCAACAGTTAGGGTACCTCAGAGATGCCCATGTGCCATTACATGAGAAAAACTTTTGATGTTGGAAAGTTAAGAGAGATGATTTTCTCATGTATAATTGATAAATCTTATCATATAATTAATATATATATTAAAATTTATATATATATCAATATTTGTATATATATAAATTTGTAAGGTGCTAGTCCATTGCTGGTTATGAAATTCGGTACTTGACTACATTCTGTATAAAATGACTGAGTTGCTTCTTTTATAGGTGAGATATTGATGGAAAGGAATGTGTCAAACTTCTCATTCGCATCCTGGGATGTTCAAAAGAGTACTATTTTGTTTGGTTTTGGTCTTAAATGTGTACTATCTAATTGCCGTTTAGTCTTTATATCCTATTTGACATGTGAATGTCAAATTGACGAGAAGAATCAATGTATCATAGACATCACTTAGCATAGTTGAATAACATTGTTTGATATTCATTTTACTATTCAGATAATACAAAGGTAAGAACCATTTGCATTCTAAGAGCAGAAGATATTTCACAGGTTAAAAGGCATGTAAATGTTTTATTAGTTTTATTATCAACAGCTATTATTTTATGTTTGATATATTACATTTAATGTGTAGTTCTGCACAGTGAAATTCAGAACAAATGGATGGTACCTTGGAGTAGGTAACCTGGAGAGGAGCCAGGGAGGAGGAATTTGGGATTTTACCTAGAAGCAACATATAAACGTTGCAAAAAGTAAGAGAGGAACCATCAGCGTTTTCATGACTTCATTTGTAGTATTTTATTAAACCTATTTTTCCAGTAGATGTTCTTTCAGTGCCTCCTCTGTTGTGAGCTGTTTTCTGTGCTGTGGATAGCTCTCTGCCCTACCCTATGTGCTCTTGTGGGTTGGGGGCAAGTTGACTCAGAGTCAATGACACAGGCTCCAGGAGCAGGTGAGAAATGCCAAGGCAAGCTCATCTGAGTCCTGCTGCAAACTCCTTTAACATCCTCCACCCATGCCCCCATTGGTCCCAAGAAAGCATCTATTCTAGACAGCAGTTCCTGATTAGCTGGCATTAGTTACACCAACAATCCTTGCTCTCTTAGGCAGTCCTCCTGCAGGAGATGCTTCTGCAGCTGCACAGCTCCAAGGGTTTACATAGAGGCAGCCCTGCTGATCTGCTACAGTGGATGAGGCTGGAGATGGTTAAAAAAGATGGGAGCACATAGCCACCACCTTTGAACTGCTTGTGCTATCTTTATGCAGCCTAACATGCCACCCACTCTCAGCTTCTCTGGCCTTTACATGGCAGTTCCATCTACCCTGTAAACTTTCCCTGTCTGACTTGTATATATTTTATAGTTAGATAGTTACACATTGACGGGTCCTCAAACAATGAAGTCCCATTAGAGATGTGAAGAGGATACCTTAATTTCTCACTTAACTCAATGAAATGAATATGAAATGAATAGATTTGAGAAAAAGCCTGATTGAGTATATTGCTTCAAGATAAAGTCTAGAAGCAGTTGAGTAGCAGCCTAGTGCAGACTCAGTGTCTGCAGACACTTGTGGTGTGTGCTGTGCTTGGTCACTTGCTACCTTGAGTAGATTCCTGTATGTGTCCATTCCTTTCTACCCCCATTTCAAACTCTTGAAATTACAACCATTTTTTTCTCAAAATGACTCACTTGGGATTGCAATGTACCCTTCAGCAAACCTACACACTCAGACTTAGCTTTCTCTGTCATAGGGAGGGACATTTTGAATATACACTGTGAACGTTAGAACACAGCAATGACAATATACTTCAAATAAAGTATGGCACCACGTGAGAAAAAGCAGCCCTACTTCCACTTTGGTTTTCTTCATGTTACCAGTTCTAAGAACCACTGAGCTGTGTTAGTTGTGCTTTGAAAATACTAGAGGTCAAATCAAAAGCATGCTATTTTATGATCATAAATTCCATTTTCAAAGAGAGAATGGCATTCCCCTACCACTGTTGTCCAACAAGACCATCCTCTGCCACATATGTGGCCAGCCAGCATCATGGATTGCTCCATGTGTATTCTTTGGTTGGTGCTCCAGTCCCCAGGAACTCTGAGGGGTCTGGCCTGTGGACACTGTTGCTCCCTCCATGGGGCTGCATACCCCCTCAGCTCCTTCAGTCCCATCCCCAACTCCTCCATGGGGGGCCCCTGAGCTCAGTCCAATGGTTGGCTTTGAGCTTCCTCCTCTGTATTTGTAAGGCTCTAGCAGAGCCTCTCAGGAGACAGCCATATCAGGGTTCTATCAGCAAGCACTTCTTGGCATCCACAATAGTGTCTAGGTTTGGTGACTATATATGGGATAGATCCTCAAGTGGGGCAGTCTCTGAATGGTCTTTCCTTCAGTCTTTGCTCCACACTTGTCTCTGTATTTCCTCCTGTGAGTATTTTGTTCACCCTTCTGAATAGCACTGAAGCATCCACAGTTTGGTCTTCCTTCTTTTTAGGCTTCATATGGTATGTGAATTGAATCTTGGGTATTCTGAACTTTTGGGCTAGTATCCACTTATCAGTGAGTACATACTGTGTTTGTTCCTTTGTGACTGAGTCACCTCACTCAGAATGATATTCTCAGGTTCCATCCATTTGCCTGTGAATTTCATCAAGTCATTGTTTTTAATGGCTGAGTAGTACTCCAATGCCAGGGCAGGAGGATGGGAGTAGGTGGGTGGGGGAGCACCCTCATAGAGGCAGGGGGAGGGGGAATAGGATAGGGAGTTTCCCAAGGGAAGACCTGGAAAGAGGAAAACAATTGAAATGTAAGTAAAGAAAATATCCAACAAACAAACAAACAAACAAGAAAACAGAGAGAGAACGGGGTCAGTTGGCAGAGAATTCAAGATTTGAGTTTAGGCTGTTTTATTTTTTTCCTCCTCTTTTCCTTTATCCCTCTCGCTCTAGACCCCACTTGCTCTGGCTCATAGGTTCTTTATTTGTTTCTCATTATGGATGGTTGTGAGCCACCACGTGGTTGCTGGGATTTGAACTCATGAACTCTGGAAGTGCAGTCGGTGCTCTTAACAGCTGAGCCATCTCACCAACCCTAGGCTGTCTTTTTTGGATGTTGGAATAAACTTAATAATACCTTTATATTCTTAATTCTTTCTAGAAGATCTGAGTATGACTATTAGAACAAGTTACTTTGTCAGAATATTAAAATTTATCAACTCAGTTCACATTTGATCAACCATCACCCATAGTGATAATGATATCCCAAAGAACCAACCTACTTCTGTAATTCACAGAATAATTATTTTCATTTGAATCTGTATACTACACATCTGTTTTTTTTAATTTTACCGAAAAATGTTACAGTGTCATCTAAATTCAGATATGCTTTGATATTTATTATTTTCTGATTTAAAAATATTTATCTTTATTTTACATGTGTAGTTAATTTGCTTGCATGTCTGTCTGTGTGTCATGTGTGTGCAGTACCCATTTATGCCAGAAAAAGAAGGAGTGAGATTCTCTGGAACTGGCAGGCATTACAAAAGATTTTTAGTTGCCATGTGGGTGTTTGAATTGAACCAGGTGCATAGATCAGGCCATATAGATCTGCCAAAAAGACTGGCTGTCTTATTCAGGGTTTCTATTCCTGCCCAAAACATCATGAACAAGAAACAAGTTGGGGAAGAAGCTTATACTTTATTCAGCTTATACTTCCACATTTCTGTATATCACCAAAGGAAGTCAGGACAGGAACTCACACAGGGCAGGAACTTGGAGGAGGCAGGAACTGAAGCATAGACTCTGGAGAGTGCTGCTTACTGGCTTACTCCCCTGGCTTGCTCAGCTTGCTTTCTTATAGAACCCAGAACTACCAGCCCAGGACTGGCACCACCCACCATGGGCTGTCCCACCCTTGATCACTAATTGCGAAAATGCCTTATAGCTTGATCTCATGGAGGCATTTCCTCAAGGGAGGCTCCTTTCTGTGTGATAACTCCAGCTTGTGTCAAGTTGGCACACAAAACCAGCTAGTACACTGGCAGTGGGAAGTCCCTTTGAATGCTTCATTTCTTGCCAGTTCACTAGGCTGAGGTATGTATGTTTGCATCTCAGGTACCCAAACCACAGTGGACCTTCCAGGCACTCTGTACCTAGTCTCTCTCTGTTCCTGACCCGAGTTCTATCCATGTCAATCGTTTAAAATAGATGCATGTACCATCAGTTAGTGTGCTAAGCTGAAAACTACATGGACCACTGTTATAATCGGTGTTGATAGAGCCTGTTGCTGCAGATTTTAGAGTAAGCCTTATCTATTCTTCTCACTTTAGCTTCCTGTATTTCCTTCTCCATGGCCAGAATCTACTCATTGTTTATTCTTTCCTTTGTATAAAATACCTAACGGGAAATCTGTGGTTTTGATGTTTTGTTCTGAGGGCTCCTCCCAGGTCTTGGCTGTGCCCATATAATCATCTAACCAGTTATTCTGGTATTTCAACAGTTGTCTGCAGTCATGTCCCACTCTTTGTAATGGGCAGCACAGCCCTGTGTAGACGGGTCTGCTTGTCTCAAGTGAAACACTCTGTATAGATTTGGCAAACAGTTTGCTTTGGTTTTATGGATTAACAGCTATTGTTTTGTTTGCCTGTATTTTCCAGTATTTGCCAATTCAGTTTCCTTTGTCCCTATTATCCTGTGACGTGGAAGAGGTAGCAATATTCCTGTGCTCTCATTCACCCAGACGCTGATACTTTAGTGCAGCTCAGAGTGGAGGGAGATAAAAGGATTCCGAGGTGGTAGATTTCCACAGAGGTTATGGTATGTCCTGTATGACAGGTGATTCTTCTATGAGAGCCCTCACTTTCGCAGCTTAAACTTGGTTGGCAGTGAAGGGCAAAGGGAAGAACTCAAGGGCAGGCATGTGGGAGGATTGCTCATAAGTCTAACCAGTACCCCTGAGCTCTTGACTCTAGCTGCATATGTATCAAAAGATGGCCTAGTCGGCCATCACTGGAAAGAGAGGCCCATTGGACACGCAGACTTTGTGTGCCCCGGTACAGGGGAACGCCAGGGCCAAAGGGGGGGAGTGGGTGGGTAGGGGAGTGGGGGTGGGTGGGTAAGGGGGACTTTTGGTATAGCATTGGAAATGTAAATGAGCTAAATACCTAATAAAAAATGGAAAAAAAAAAGTCTTTCTCACTGCTATCTACGGATGGAGCCTTTGGTACATACTCCTTTACTTTGTGAGTGCTAGTTTTCTATTAATAGTCTATAAATTAAAACCAATCAAGATCCTCTTTAAGGCTTTGACCTGGCCCCCATCCTGTGATCTAACTTTCAAATGACATAGAAGGCAGACAAATTCACTTTAGGACTAAAGAAGTAAGATGGTTTCACTCTTCATCAGTTTTAGTTCCTATATTTTGGTAATCTGCTTCAGTGCATAAATGATTTTGGTGCTTGTATCTTCATGTTGTCTTGACTCTGTATTAGAAGATAATGCTTTATAATATCTGGGAGTATCTACATTTCTCCCTTAATGTTGAAGGCAAATTTTGTTAGCTATAGGATGATTGATGGACACTTTTGTTTTGTTTTGCATGTTCAATATATTGTTTCCTTGCCTACAGATGTTTGCACTATCTGACAAGAATCCTGTTTTGTTTTGTTTTGTTTTGTGTATTAGTCAGGGTTCTCTAGAGTCACAGAACTTATGGATAGTCTCTAAATAGTAAAGGAATTTATTGATGACTTACAGTCGGCAGCCCAATTCCCAACAATTGTTCAGTCGCAGCTGTGAATGGAAGTCCAAGGATCTAGCAGTTACTCAGTCTCACGCAGCAAGCAGGCGAAGGAGCAATAGCAAGAGCTAGACTCCCTTCTTCCAATGTCCTTATATTGTCTCCAGCAGAAGGTGTAGCCCAGATTAAAGGTGTGTTCCACCACACCCTTAATCCCAGATGAAAGGCGTAGCCCAGATTAAAGGTGTGTTCCTTGAACTCGGAGATTCAATCTTCTGGAATCCATAGCCACTATGGATCAAGATCTTCAAACCAAGATCCAGATAAGGATCTCCAAGCCTCCAGATAAGGGTCACTGGTGAGCCTTCCAATTCCGGATTGTAGTTCATTCCAAATATTGTCAAGTTGACAACCAGGAATAGCCACTACAATCCACCCCTTGTCAACTTGACACAAATAATATCTCATGTTCACATGAAACAATAACAAGGTTGTAAATACGCCTAACATGATATAACTATCTCTCGTACAATCGCAAACGCATTAGTAAATTTACAATGGGCATTCATATTACTTTATAATCCTCGTTTCTGCAACTGGTTACGTGGCCTTAATTGGTATTTATAACTACCTTCCTCTACTACCCATTCTGTATTTCCTTCTCCTTCAGCCAGCACCTCAGCAGGTCTTGGCTCTTTTCCTGGAGGATTGACCCATACCTTCATTCCTGATGGGTCTGCGTCCTTTGTCATCCTGCTTGGATTAGGCTGTTGTAGTTTCCCATTGACTTTAATCACAGGACATGGTAGTACTAAGAGACGCCCTAAGGGATCTCCTACACTCCAGACATAATCTTGCTTACCACCATTGTGAAGAGGTAATCCAATTTCCCCATGGTAATCTGGATCTATCACCCCTCCTAACACTGTTATTCCTTTTTTAGCCTGTTGGTTTAAGGGCATTAGAAGCCCAAAATGACCAGGGGGAAGTCTGAGCTTCCAGTTCAATGGAATGTTTGTTGTAGCTCCTGGTAGGAGCACTCCCTTCTCTGGAGCCAAAACTTCTAGGCCAGCAGAACCTAGAGTTATGGGGACAGGAAGCAAAAATTTTCCTAGAGGGTCACTAGGAGTGATAGTAAGTGGAACTATTCCGTTTTCCACCCCTTGATTCCTGGACCCATGAATCCTGGCTATGGGTGAAACTGTACCATATATCGAGCGCTGATTCAAAGCATATACTTTCAGAACTCTGCCCCAGCCTTCCAAGCTGTTACCACCTAATTGGCGCTGTAACTGCATCTTCAAAAGGCCATTCCATCTTTCTATCAGACCAGCTGCTTCAGGATGATGGGGAACGTGGTAAGACCAGTGAATTCCATGATCGTGGGCCCACTGTCGTACTTCTCTGGCTGTGAAATGAGTTCCTTGGTCAGAAGCAATACTGTGTGGAATACCATGACGATAGATAAGGCATTCTGTCAATCCATGAATGGTGGTTTTAGCAGAGGCATTACGTGCAGGAAAAGCAAATCCATAACCAGAATAAGTATCTACTCCAGTAAGAACAAAACGCTGTCCTTTCCATGAAGGAAGTGGTCCAATGTAGTCAACCTGCCACCAGGTTGCTGGCTGGTCACCTCGAGGAATGGTGCCATATCTGGGGCTCAGTGTTGGTTTCTGCTGTTGGCAGATCTGGCAATCAGCAGCAGCTGTAGCCAGGTCAGCTTTGGTGAGTGGAAGCCCGTGTTGCTGAGCCCAAGCATAACCTCCATCTCGACCACCATGGCCACTTTGTTCATGTGCCCATTGAGCAATGACAGGGATGGCTGGGGAGAGAGGCTGACTGTCCACAGAACGGGTCATCTTATCCACTTGATTATTGAACTCCTCCTCGGCTGAAGTCACCTTTTGGTGAGCATTTACATGGGACACAAATATCTTCACATCCTTTGCCCATTTGGGGAGATCTATCCACATACTTCTTCCCCAGATGTCTTTCTCACCAATTTTCCAATTGTGATCTTTCCAAGTCCCTGACCATCCAGCCAATCCATTGGCTACAGCCCATGAGTCAGTGAATAATCGTACATCTGGCCATTTCTTCTTGCAAACAAACTGTAATACCATGTGTACTGCCCGAAGTTCTGCCCACTGTGAAGATTTCCCTTCACCTGTGTCTTTCAAGGTTGTCCCAGAAAGGGGTTGTAATGCTGCAGCTGTCCACTTCTGGGTGGTGCCTGCATAACGTGCAGAGCCATCAGTAAACCAGGCCCTAGTCTTCTCCTCTTCGGTCAGTCGATCATAGGGAACACCCCATGAGGCTATAGGCGCATGCTTGGCAGCAGATGGCATTGTAACAGGAGTAGAAACCATAGGCATTTGAGCAACTTCTTCATGTAACTTGCTTGTGCCTTCAGGACCTGCTCTGGCCCGATCACGTATATACCACTTCCATTTGATAATAGACTGCTGCTGTGCGCGTCCCACTTTATGACTTGCAGGGTCTGATAGTACCCAGCTCATGATGGGTAGTTCAGGTCGCATAGTAACTTGGTGTCCTATTGTCAAACGTTCAGTTTCCACTAAGGCCCAATAGCAGGCCAAGAGCTGTTTTTCAAAGGGAGAATAGTTGTCTGCAGATGATGGTAGAGCTTTGCTCCAAAATCCCAAAGGCCTTTTCTGTGATTCACCTACAGGGGCCTGCCAGAGGCTCCAAACAGCATCTCTATCAGCCACAGACACCTCAAGTACCATCGGATCTGCTGGGTCATATGGTCCAAGTGGTAGAGCAGCCTGCACAGCAGCCTGGACCTGTTGAAGGGCCTTCTCCTGTTCCAGGCCCCACACAAAGCTAGCAGCTTTCCGAGTCACTTGGTAAATAGGCCTAAGTAACACACCCAAGTGAGGGATGTGTTGTCTCCAGAATCCAAATAGACCCACTAAACGTTGTGCTTCTTTCTTGGTTGTAGGAGGGGCCAGGTGCAATAACTTATCTTTCACCTTAGAAGGAATATCTCTGCATGCCCCACACCACTGGACTCCTAAGAATTTCACTGAGGTAGATGGTCCTTGAATTTTGGTTGGATTTATTTCCCATCCTCTGATACGCATATGTGTTACCAATGAGTCCAAAGTGGTTGCTACTTCCTGCTCACTTGGTCCAATCAGCATAATGTCATCAATATAGTGCACCAATGTGATATTTTGTGGAAGATCCAAACGATCAAGATCCCTTCTAACTAAATTATGACACAGGGCAGGAGAGTTAATATATCCTTGAGGCAAAACTGTGAAGGTATACTGTTGGCCTTGCCAACTGAAAGCAAATTGCTTCTGGTGGTCCTTATGGACAGGTACTGAGAAGAAGGCATTTGCCAGATCAATAGCCGCATACCAGGTGCCAGGAGATGTGTTAATTTGCTCAAGTAAGGAAACTACATCTGGTACAGCAGCTGCAATTGGAGTTACTACCTGATTTAGTTTTCGATAATCAACTGTCATTCTCCATGATCCATCTGTTTTCTGCACTGGCCAGATAGGAGAGTTAAACGGAGATGAGGTGGGAACCACCACCCCTGCATCTTTCAAGTCCTTGATAGTGGCAGTAATTTCTGCAATGCCTCCAGGAATACGATACTGTTTTTGATTCACTATTTTCTTTGGCAGAGGCAACTCTAAAGGCTTCCATTTGGCCTTCCCAACCATAATTGCCCTCACTCTACAGTTCAGGGAACCAATATGAGAATTCTGCCAATTTCTGAGTATATCTATCCCAATTATACATTCTGGAACTGGGGAAATCACCACAGGATGTGTCCGGGGACCTACTGGACCTACTGTGAGTCGGACATCAGTCAAAACTCCATTAATCACCTGCCCTCCATAAGCCCCTATTTTAACTGGAGGGCCACAATGTTTCTTGGGATCCCCTGGGATCAGTGTCAACTCAGAACCAGTATCCAGCAGACCCCGAAAAGTCTGATTATTTCCTTTTCCCCAGTGTACAGTTACCCTTGTAAAAGGCCGTAGGTCCCTCTGGGGAAGAACTGGAGAAAGGGTAACAGCAAAACCTTTGAGTGTCTTATCAAGATCCTTCCTCAGCGGAACCTGGCCACCCCTTCATTCAAGGGGTTCTGGATCTGCAAACTGTCTCAAGTCTGGAAATTGATTCACTGGCCGAGATTGCTGTTTACCACGATCTAATGTAGCCTTTCTTTCATTTGGCTGTTTACCACGATCTAATGTAGCCTTTCTTTCATTTGTTTGAGAATTTTTCTGCTTATACAGATCAAACAAATATGCAGTAGGCTTCCTATGTATTTCATTCCTGGAAACACCATGATTGGTTAGCCAGTACCAAAGGTCCAACCGAGTCATGCCATTATAAATTTCACCTCTCCTGTGCTGACCATTACTGGGTATGTTATTATAAACATTCTTTTGTCTACGCTGTCCATTATAATAACTAGAATCACCTTGTCTCCGGCGATTCAATGCTGCCACCTGGCCCTTGTTACCTCGGAATCCAACTAAACCCAGTGAATTTAATTCATCTAATTGAGCAGAAGCATCTCCAATGCTAAGATCTGGCACAAGGAAAAGGGAAAGAACAAAACCCTTCAAATGTGCTGGTGCCCCTCTCACCAATTTGCGTCTTATAGAGCTAGTGAAAGGCATATCTTCTGGACCTTCCCATTGTGGACAATTATGCTTTACACAATATATCCACTCTAGCATTGCAATTTCCCTAAGTCTTAAAATCCCTTCATCAACACTAAGCCACGGAATATCAGGCATCTCCAAGTCATTTCCAGTAGGCCATTTTTTGATAAACACCTCAGCCAACCATTCAAACAAACTTTTGACACCTTTTTTAACTATGCGAGCTTCCGTATTAAACCTAGAATCTCTACTCAGAGGACCCATGTCAATAAACTCAGCCTGCTCTAGTCTTATGTTCCTTCCACCCTTATCCCACACCCTTAAAATCCATTCCCACACATATTCACCAGGTTTCTGCTTGAATGAATTAGCAAACTCATTAAGCTCCTTAGTAGTGTAGCGAATTTCCTCATGGACTACACTTTCTACCTCCCCTCTAGGAGCCTGTTTTGCTTTGAGTCTGGTTACAGGTCTAGAAGAAACTATTGGTGGGCCGTGAGCAGGCTCTGCAAAATTAATTTCCTCATGTGGGGAAGGCATTATTTCAAGGGGTGGGGCTGAGGGTACTACTTCCTCAGGTGGGGCAAACCCTTGAGAATCTGAAGATTCAAAATTCTCAGCTTCAACATGGTCTTCCCACACATCCCCGTCCCATGTTGTAGGATCCCATTCTTTGCCAATTAGAGCCCTTACTTTAACTGTCGACACACTCTGAGGCTGAGACTTGAATTTTCGCTGTAGTTCAGCCAACCTTACAATGAGAGTTTCTGTTTGATTTTCTGCAACTTGAGCTCTATTGCTACAAGAGAGAAGATTCTCCTCAAGGACACACTTAGCAACTTTTAGATCGTTTACTTGTGTCTGGAGCCTTTCGATTTTATCACACAACTCCTTCCTTTCATTCATCATTTTTTCCACAGATACTAAGAGCAGCCAGCCAGTAAAATCATTTTTCGATTTTTTCCCCATCTTGTAGAAAGCTTTGTGCACTGAATCACCTAATTCATTAAGAAAATCAAGGGCATTAGCTTCTTTAAGTTCGGAATATAGTTTCAACCATGGGTCTTCAAAATTCTCTGAGCTCCCAGGAGGGAGAGAATCTGGAGAGGTTTCAATAGTTGAAAGTGCTGGTGGATCAACAAGCCAATTCCAGAATTTTAAAAGATTCATCCTTGTACTTCTGTTACTCTAGAACCCCACTCCTGGTACCAACTTCTGTATTAGTCAGGGTTCTCTAGAGTCACAGAACTTATGGATAGTCTCTAAATAGTAAAGGAATTTATTGATGACTTACAGTCGGCAGCCCAATTCCCAACAATTGTTCAGTCGCAGCTGTGAATGGAAGTCCAAGGATCTAGCAGTTACTCAGTCTCACGCAGCAAGCAGGCGAAGGAGCAATAGCAAGAGCTAGACTCCCTTCTTCCAATGTCCTTATATTGTCTCCAGCAGAAGGTGGAGCCCAGATTAAAGGTGTGTTCCTTAAACTCGGAGATTCAATCTTCTGGAATCCATAGCCACTATGGATCAAGATCTTCAAACCAAGATCCAGATAAGGATCTCCAAGCCTCCAGATAAGGGTCACTGGTGAGCCTTCCAATTCCGGATTGTAGTTCATTCCAAATATTGTCAAGTTGACAACCAGGAATAGCCACTACATTTTGTTTTGTTTTGTTTTGAGACAGGGTTTCTCTGTATAGCCCTGACTGTCCTGGAACTCACTCTGTAGACCAGGCTGGCCTCGAACTCAAAAATCTGCCTGCCTCTGCCTCCCAAGTGCTGCAATTAAAGGCATGTGCCACCATTGCTAGCCAAGAATCCTGTTTTCTTCTGTCTCCTCTTTTTTTTTTTTTTTTTTTCCTTTTCTATTCTCAAATACTGTTTTTGATTTGGGGATTATAACTTGTCCTTTTATTTTTTTTTCCATGTGAATCTTTTTGTACCTGTATCAAGTGGTTAAGTGTCTTAGTTGATGTTATATTCCTGTTTGATTTTTGATTGTTTTTAAATTGGCTATTGTTTCCCCAATAATTCAGCCAGTTTCAGCCCCTCTACAGTTTGCATGTTGGTTCCCGATGTCTCAATCTTTGACTCTCCTCATGTTTCTTCAACTTTTTACCCTTTGTTTCTCAGAGTTGCTAAGTCTATTGGTCTGTCTCGAGATGTGCTGACTCTCCCTTCAGCTCTAACCTTTATCTTCATTGGTTTGGCTGTATCTTTATTGGTATTTCCAGTTTGTATGTATATTGCCTTTTTGATTTTTTTCTAGATCATCATTTCCTTGAATATCTTAATATAAATTCTTTCAAAGTCTCTATGTAGTAGATAGATCTCCTATCAGATTTTTAATGAAGGGCCGTTTCTTATGGATAATATTTTTCTTGAATCAGCCATTTTTGTTTTTTTGATTCTGTATGGTATTTTTGTTGAAAATTGCATATTATTTCATAATATAATACTGTTGGAAATTTGTTTCTTTCTCATCTTGAGTTTGCTGGACTTTATTGCTAATTCTATATATTTCCTCTATATATGCAGGCTTTTTAGTTTTTTGTTTTGTTTTGTGTGTGTTTTTGTTGTTGATTTAAAAGTCAAGCTTTCAAAAGGAAGAAAAAAGAAAAATAAAAGGAAGGACAGTATATTAGGACAGTATATTGATCCTTTAACTCCCTTAGAGTGACATTCATTGAATGTATGATTGAAGTCTCTGAAAGAATAGGATTTGGAAATCTCACACTTGAATGTTTAAGGAACTGTGTTTGTGTTGATGATGTCTTTTTGTTTTGTTTTTGTGAATGACACTTTGTTTGAAGACTGCTTTTTGTACTTGTTTGTGATGGCCAGGTAACGACATCTGGACCCTTTATGATGGTTACCCCAAAGGATCTTATAGTGGCAAATGGGCAAATTAGGTAAGATTGCCCAAGTCAGATAATGTAATCTCTGCCATTTGACCACGTGTGATTAGTTGTTTAGCATTCGTGACCCTTGTTCTTTTGTATATATCACTTTTCCCTGGTGACTGTGATTACCACAGGCACACACCTGGCCTTGGCACAGCCTTGCACATCCCTGGAATGATGGGCTGCTTCTGTGCTTCTTTTGTGTTTCTCAGCAGACTTATACTGGGATAGGTCTGGAAGAAGTCAGAAATATGAACTGTAGCCACACTGTAGTGAAGGAGTCAGAGACAGTTGGAGTGAGAGCTGCCCCACGGTTAGCCAATTAGATCAGCTTTCCTAGGGAGCTGAATGCTGATTCTGTGTGCACGTGGATTTAGGAGCAGCCGAGTGGCCAAGGTCATTCATTCCAAGGCCCCACTCCATCCGTACAGCTAGGCCATCAGCAAATCATCCTAACTCTGACTCCTCATTTCTACTTCTTCCTGGTCACATACTCTCTGCCTTGCTCCCCTGCCATCTGCTGACTCGATGGCCTCTTTTCTTTTTCCTTTTTGTCTCTTATTTGTTTGATTCTTAGTAATTGACACTTCTAAAGAGTGACTTATAGACTATCACATAGCTTCCTATCTAACTCTGAATAAGCAAACTTAGTGATGCTCATGAGACTCTTCTTCATCCAGCCTTGGCTGCCTCTGTCATGTGTGACTTCTTCCTTGCCCCCTCTAGTACTGTGAGTACCAGGCTACTCCCAGGTGTGTGCCTCAGGACTTTTGTGCTCACTGTATCCTTTGCTACATTACCCTTTTAAAGGATATTCATTTGGTGACTTTCCTGCCTGTGGTGGTAGAGCTCTGCAAAATACTGTCTGCCCATAGAGGCCTCTCTGATTGAATCCCCAAAGCCCCTCCCTTCCCTCATACCCTATGGCTGGTTCCTTATCAATTTTATTTTCCCTTATAGCATGTATCAACTGCAATTGTATTCCATATTATTTAATCGCCCAGACTGTAAAATGTGAGCTCCACAAGTCACAGTTTATATGGATTATATCCAGGTCTGTGAAGTGAAGAAGGATATTCAGTATCAATACCTAGTTTAATTTGATAATGAATGAAACAATCAAGAACTGTTACCACTTAGACATTCATTGAAAAATACCAAGCCTTACTGGTTAGCTCTAAAACGTTTGGCAGTTTGCTTAATATTAAGCTGTTCTTTGTTTTGTGTATAAAATCAAGCCATGTATAGTTATTATCTATACTGCATATGGAATGATAACCTCTTGACTGTTTTATTAGATCTGCCAACATCCCATTCTTCAGTGTATGTTTCAAACAAGCTGTTAGATCTTCAGTTGGCAAGCCAGCCAAGATATATTTTGTAATTCACTGAATATTTAATAATATTAGATAAGTATTTTGTGGTTTGTAAACAACTTGGTCTTCAGCTTTTTCTAGTTATTCTGTATTATTCTGGTGACACTAATATATTTGTAGATATTATTTCCATTGTAACTCAGAACATACATATTAATATATATGATGTAACCTGAGCTCTTACTTGCTGAAGTTGCCTTCGTGTTTATCAACTTAGCAATTTAATATGCTGTTAAACGAAATGACATATTTTCTAGATCATGCAGCAAAGTTATAAACTATCTTTGATTTTGTCATCACTTTAATATTCTTCATTTTGATCACTTCGTTTTGTGTTGAGTCTCTATTTTTCAAATATTGAACTTATGCTTAAAATATAATTTTATGACTCTTCTAAAGTAGGTTTTATAATCCAATATGTTGAAAATGTTATTTTGGATGGGGAGTATATTATACATGCATTCGTTTTTGTGTCTCAGACAAAAACAATGTGTTTAGTTTCTTAGTAATCATCATACAGACTCCTGCTTAATAACTTATTTAGTTAAATTTCCTGCAGCTTTAAGCATATATATGTATATAATTCATATTTTGGTATGATATATAAATCTTATGTATCTTAAATTAGGAAATATTTTTGTTTTTAGAATGATAAATATCACACATTAATTGAGGAAATTAAAAACCATTGGTGCAATAGTCACTGTAAGACTAATAAATTGTATTAAAATAAATCTGTTTAAGTAAATTTTTTTTGACCATGTTTCATCTCCACAGTATTTTCTCCTGGCCTTCTCCCTCTACTGCTTTCTGCCTATGTATGTGTATGTAATGTCTCGGTATTAGTATAGGGGAATATATATGTGTATACACACACACATAAACACAAAAATATATTCTTTCTGAGTTTGACAATGCACAGAAAGTTTGAAAACACAGGAGACCCTTGTTGCAAGGAGGCTTCCTACTTAACTCACTCTTTCTTTGATACTTTGGTCCTTCTTAGAAGGGGGAACAAAATACCCATGGGAGGAGATACAGACACAAAGTGTGGAGCAGAGACTGAAGAAAAGGCCATCCAGAGACTTCCTCACCTGGGGATCCATCCCATATACAGTCAACAAACCCAGATACTATTATGGATGCCAATAAGTACTTGCTGACAGGAGCCTCATATAGCTGTCTCCTGAGAGGTTCTATCAGTGCCTGACAAATACAGAGATGGATGCTCTCAGCCAACCATTGGACTGAGCACAGGGTCCCCAATGGAAGATCTAGAGAAAGGACTGAAGGAGCTGAAGGGGTTTGCAGCCCCATAGGAGGAACAACAATAATGAACCAACCAGTACCCCAAGAGCTCCCAGGGACTAAACCATCAACCAAAGAGTACACCTGGTGGGTCTCATGGCTCCACCCTCACATGTAGCAGAGGATGGCCTTATCAGTCATCAATGGGAGGAGAGGCCCTTGGCCCTATGAAGGCTCTATGTCCCAGTGTAGGGGAATGCCAGGACCAGGAAGCAGGAGTGTGTGGGTTGGTGAGCGAAGGGAGAAGGGAGGGGATGGGGGTTTTCGAGGGGAAACCAGGAAAGGGGATAGCATTTGAAATGTAAATAAATAACACATCTAATAAAAATAATAATCTTTAAAATATATAGTTCAGGAAATATATTAAATAAGATGATATAATAAGAAAAAAAGGAATTAAAGTTTCTGGTTCAAGAAAAAAGAAAAGTCAGGAACAACAGTGTGGCATGCTGCCTCTATATAACATTCTTTTTTTCCCATGATGAAGGCTATGTGCTGGTTTGAAACCTTGCATGGAGTTCTATGGAGAGAGAATCATGGGAACCGGGAGGGCTTGCATTCTCTCTGTCCTTTTCCCTATCTTTTCCTGCCTTATTGGCTATCTGAGGCACACAGCTCTACTCCATTACTGCACTGTGAGAGCTGCTGGCTGGGTAAGAAGGCGCCTGGGGTATTAGTGGCTTTGCAGATCTTCTAAGGTCTGGGATGACAAACACTAAACATCTCTCTAAATGCAGAATCCAGTGAGCATCTCTCTTGATTGGTTTTCATTGGCTGTCTTGCTCGTGGAGAGTTTTGGTCCTTTCCCTCCTTTCAGTGTCTGACTGCTTCTGTGAATCTGCTACCAGTTGCATGCCTTACCTACAGGCCCATGGAGGACAGAGGCTCAACTGCAACACCCCACTGAACATTGTGGAAATATGTCAGCCAATTGGTATATCATTATTTTCTCATACAATTAAATTATCTTAAGCACTTTATACCACTTAACATATAAATGCCATAATTGGTTTAATTGGCCTGATATTCAAACAATTTATTTTTGTCATAAAAATTTTAAAATTTCATGTACTTGTGTGGGTTTAGGGGCACCTGCAGAAGCACACCAGTAAAGGTCAGAGGGCAACTTGTGGGACTTTGTTCTTTTCTCCTGCCATGTAGGTTTGGGAGACCAAACTGAGGCTTGGTGATGTGTCCTGTACCACTGAGTCATCTTGTTGTCCCTATTTTCATTTTTGAGGCAGGGTCTCATGTACCTAAGGCAGGATGGAGAACCATGGCCGGCCTCCTACCTTAACTTCTAAGCAATGGAATTTAAATAAGCTTATTGAGAAGCCGTGCTTAAGCTGCAAATAGATTTCATTGTTCACTCCAAATCCTCTTCACTCATCTTATCTATAGCATTGATCACTTTCTACCATGATACATGATTCACTATTATATTTGGTCTGTTCATTAAACATTACCTTGTATATCCATTGTCACCTAGTAATATTTGTTGAACAGATGTGTTCTCTTCAGGTACCTTCATGAATGGAAGCGTTTGAGGCGTAGCTTGCTATTTTCTCACTGTTTGTGGTTTAAGAGCATCTACTAACTGCATCTATAGTAGCTCAGAGCCACAGGGGCCTGTTGTCAGGGGCTGTGCTCTGCTTTTGGGGATGTCTGATGCAGACATACAGTTTGGAGCACCTGGTTCCTACTTGCTATATCAGATCTCTGGGCCAGCCATCACCGAGGCCCACAGGTAAGGTGATGTAGATAAGGGACATTTATTTTCTCCAGATTATGGAGGCTGGAAATCAAGATCAATGTGTCAGCAGGGTGGGTTTCTTTGAAGATCTTTTTCATTGGTTGGTGCATGGCCATCTTCTCTCTGCCTTCATTTGTCTTTGCCTGGTGCATGACCGTCTCTTTGTCTTCACATGTATTTTTTTTCTCTGTGATAACCTCTTCTCTGAGGACATCAGTCAGATAGGATTAGGGTCTGCAAACCTCATTTCTCATTAGTAGCTCTTTAAAGTTCCTGCTCCAAACCTCTTCTGAAGCTCTAAGGGTTTGGATATGACTTTTTTAGAGGGAAGCATAGTTCAGTTGATAATACCTCCTGCCTCCTTGGCCTGGTCTGAAAGGTAGTTGGTGTGACGCTATCTCTGAATTTCTCATTTCAGTTTTTGATAGTGTCTTTGATGACTTTTTCCTTCACGCTTTGACTTGGCCAATCATCCCCTCGTCTCTGCCACCTTCCTTTTAATATCTAGCCATACACTTATCTACATTCCCAAGTGCTTTTCAGCAAACAAGCTGTTCAAAGGAAATAGTGCACAATCCCACGGACATGGTAATTTTGTTTGATTATTGGAAGACAATGAGGATGAAAGATGGGCAATTAGTATATACAAGAGAACTCTATTAGATTTTAAGAAATACTTTGTCAGGGAATATAACAATTTGAATGTTGTGTATTCCTAAGTAGCACAGACTCTAAATAGCTAAACAAACAGAATCCTAAGGAGAAACTGACGAAGCTACAATGGAATGAGCGGGTCTTTAGCACACTTTGCTCACTAATTGGTAGAACAAGCCAGTGTTTTTCACACATTAGCACATATCACAGTTGCTTGGAGTATTCACTGAAACAGATTGTCGAATCCACTTTCTATGTCAGGGTTTCTGAATTTTCAGTCTGGGGTTGGGTTTGAGGATTTCCACAGTTTCCCTAGGAGTTCTGATAAAGTTATTTTAGAGATCAAGCATGACTATTAGAGAGTAAAAGCCTAAAGATGGCGTGAGAATGGTTAGCAAACACACGTGTAGTCGCTGGGACTGGATAATTAGATAATAAACCATGTATTTAGTCAGGCAAGAGTTATTTATCGAGTGGACCATGCACTGTGGCATCCAGCCAACTCACTAAAGACCAACTGTTGATTTGTAAGACTACATTTATGATCACCATTTAATTGAATTTAAAACAAATAATAAAAAGCTAATTAACTGTTGATGTGTTTGTGTTCTTGCAAGGAGTCAAGGGCATGGCTGTGTATATGCTAGGCAAGTACTGTACCACTTCATCCTTCATCTGCAAACTTTAGTTTCTTAATACACTAGGGCTTTGAAGCCCACAGACACATTATTTACAACAGATAAATTGAGATGGTCATTCCATGGATATTTGTTTTACTCTTACTCTTCAGTTTTCTATTTTGACTTTTTATTAAAAATGTTATTTTATGTGTATGGGTAACTTTGCCTGAATGTGTGTACCTACAACCACGTGTGCCTGGTGCCTCTGGGATCCAGAATCTTTGGTACTGGAGACACAGGTGGTTGTGCTCCACCATTTATGGATGCTGGGAACCACATCAGGTCCCTGGGAAGAGCAGAGAGTGCTCTTAACAACTGAGCCACCTCTTCAGACCCAATTTTTAAGTATTTTTAAATTAAAGTGCATGATTCTTTTAGAAATATATATTCATGCATGTGAACTATATGTGGAAAAGCAAAATAAGAAATATTCTTTAACCTTTAAGGACGTAGCAAATTTATCACCCGTAAAAACTATCTGAAAGAGTTGTACAATCCTTGGATGTAGCAAATTTATCACCCGTAAAAACTATCTGAAAGAGTTGTACAATCCTTGGACGTAGCAAATTTATCACCCATAAAAACTATCTGAAAGAGTTGTACAATCCTTGGACTTCCTTTTGTTCCAGGAAGCATTCGCAGGTTTCTTCTTCTAGACTCTAGAGTTTGAATGCAGGTCAGATTTTGTGCTCTGCTGAGAAAGCCATGGAGCTTCCAAAGGGCACAAGCTTTTCATTTTTTAATTAGTTAATATGTTTGTTATAACTCAATCAAACCTTCTTAAAGTATAGCTGTGTAGTATTTTTGTCTACCAGCAATCAGGTCTAGCAATGCATAGTATGAGTGCTGGTTTAGGATGAGGGTTTTAGGGTTGTTGTCATGAACTCCCACCACTGAGTATATTACTGTAAGGAATGGTGTTGTTCACAATTGACTATACTAGTAAAGCTGTATGTACAGAATGCAGATGTCCTGCTGAATTTACATCTGTCAAAGCCAAAGACTATAGAAGCCAATTAAAACGATCCATCAGTTCATTGTAACTGGGCTTCCTTGAAGTAGAATTTGACTCAAGTGTTTGTACAAATAACTTGCTTATTTACTTACTTTAAGTGTTAAATATAGAATGTGTCTAAATATATATAAGGAGACTGAACAGACATTTTTTAGTGTTAATGTTTAACGCTTTTTAAAAACACAGTCAGTACAATGTATACAGTTAGCATGCTTGTAATCACAGCACCAAGGAGGCTGAGGCAGGAGGATTTCAAGTTTAAGGCTGGTCTGGGATATAGGGTATTATCAAAGCTAGCATAGGTGATATAACAAAAACCCTCTCTTAAGAAAGAAATAAACATAATAATAGAAAGAGAGCTAGGGATGAAGGTCAGTGAGAGAGGGCTTGCCTAGTATATGCCAAGCTTCCAATTCAATACCGAATATATTCCCTATTTCTCACACAAATACACACACACACACACACACACACACACACATATATGTTACTGTTTTATATATTATATAACTTTTTACATAAGCCCTCTGTGTACTTTATACTGTTCAAGGTAGGAGAACCTAAACTTTTTTAGTTTACTTTTTTAAAAAAAATTATATTTATTTGTTTGTTATTTATTATATTATTTTCTTTTAAATTTTGTTACATCAGGTTTTTGTTTGTTTGTTTTTTGTTTTGTTTTTGTTTTTTGTTTTGAGACAGGATTTCTCTGTAGAGCCCTGGCTGTCTTGGAACTCATTTTGTAGACCAGGCTGGCCTCAAACTCAGAAATCTGCCTGACTCTGCCTCTGCCTCCTGAGTGCTGGGATTAAAGGCGTGTGCCACCACGCCCGGCTTTGTTACATCAGTTTTAGAAATACTTTAATCTTTAGTTCTTTAAGAAAATGAACAGCATTAGAAAGATAGGTACTTGATGATTTTTTTGTTTGTTTGTTTTGCAGTTGGTGTATTTATTTGAATTACCTAAGGTTTGGAGGTATTATCTGTTTTAGTTATTAGACCTGTTTCAAGTCTTTGAAACTAGTTTGTGTTTTGTTATAGTTTCTGGAGACAGACTCTCATTTTGTAGCCCATGGTGGCCTTGAACTTTTGATCCTCTTGGGATCCTTTTTCAGCCACCTGAGTGCTGGGATAACAGGCCTGGGCCCCCAAGTGTGATGGCTGGGCAGGCTACTAGATGGGATTGTTTCAGTTATTCTTACCAGACACTCCATGTGGTAGATGCCTCATGGGATAGTAATCACGTGATTTAAATTGTACTTTGGTGAGTCATGTGACCCTTCATTTCTTCTTACTCTTGAACTAACCCAACCTTGTCCTGCTCCTGTAGCTGTCTTTTGATTGTGTTGGCTTTTCATTGGCCCTGGCCCGACTATATTCTGTTGCTAACCCCATAAGGCCTTCATGATTCCTGCCTGTTCCTTTTGCATGTGAGTTAGATGCTGTGCAGAGGCTATGTTAATCTTAGAGTCCACTCTAAGGGAGGCTGCTTTTCTTGTGTCTTCTCCTTGATGAGGTATGGGCAGTTTTGCTTGCAAGGTCTCCATCCAGACTCTGTCTGGTGGTACAGCGCCTTCTTACTTGTTGCTTTGGTGAACTCTGCTGGCAGTGATGTTACAGCCTTCATCATCCTGTTTGGAAGAACATCACAGTGACTTTATTAGATCCGGTGGTTGCTACTTCTTGTTCACAGCGGTCTTTCCCTACCCTCCGCCATTAGCCTGAAGTCCCATGCCAGTAGAATTATGTTGTTCCCCACATTTCTCAGTACTCCTGAGCACATCTGTTGTGTTTTATAAAAATAAAGAGAGAAGGACATTTATCCCTCCTCTTTTCCTCTTCCTCTGTTTTGCCTGTTCTCCCTTCTCATGTTAACGACCGCCATCCTCATTTAACTCCTTGGACTTGTGGAAATTGTGTTGCATCTGACCCAGAAGCCTCTTTCTTATGACTAGATCTCATAGTATCAGAAGATGTTACACAAGCTGATAATGGAAGAAAGCAATCAATAATTCCACCAAGCTGTGGTATAGATAAGCCACAAAAAGTATCAACATGGCAAGATATCCCTAAAGGTGCATCAGTGGCACTTATAACGTGACAGTAATCAGCAGCTGTCTAATTGAATAAGAGGGTATTTATGCTTAGTACTAGACAACTAGCCAATTACTTGGACTAGTGAGGTCATAAATCTTAGAGACCTTACTACTACCACTTAACTAAACTCGCTTAATTCCAAACTGGATTGTAAATGTTTATCACCATACTGGCAGATGTGTGTATCTCTCACCACCATCTAAGAAGCTTCTCTTTGCAGTGGACAGAGAGCATTACAGAAAGCTACATATGGTCAAAATGCTGAGATCAAGGGATCATAATCTGCCAAGCACAGTTGATTCATCGACATCACAGTCCTTACACCCACAACTCAGGGAATGTCATGAGAAAGGGGGCAGCATGTTTGTAAGAGCACAAGGCCCAGGATGTCTGCTGAGAGACAAGGAAGCTGTATCCTTAGAATAGCAACACTATGCCTAAATAAGAGCTACAAATGATATGTGTGGGAGGAATATCATGGGACCACACCCCTAGATGAAGACCCACCAAGCCATTAAAGATTGGAGAGAGAGGAAGACCAGTCTTCACTGGGGATGAGCCTCTAATTGGTTATATAATACCAAATGGTCAGCCTTAAAGCATGGACTCAGCAGATTCCATTAAAAGTGACATTTAGGAGTGAGTTTTTGCCACATCTTAACTGCTTAATAATTTCTATAAAGATCATGTTTTTCAGAGCACTGGAACCATATTTAAAAAATTAAATATGCTCATTAGTCTCTCTCTCTCTCTCTCTCTCTCTCTCTCTCTCTCTCTCTCTCTCTCTCTCTCTCTGGGTTCTAGTAGAACTCAGGTAGTCAGGCTTGGCAGAAAGCACCTTTATCCACTGAAGCCATATCATTGTTCCTTTTAGCTTTTCCAAATTGTGAGTTCACAGATGTTCATAGGACAAGTCCTCAGGCTCCGGTACAGCTGTGAAAGAGAGGCATTCAAGGCTTTCTGCGTTGGCTTGGGACCTTTACCTAATATCACCTAATGCGAGTCTTTATCCCACTATGCACATCTGTATTATCTTTGTCTAATTGGCATGTCTGAAGTAATGTTTTCCTTGTAAAGTGGGGATATTTACTTTATTGGATATATAAGCATCACGAGAAGTAAGATGCTTAATTCTATGCTTAACTCATAATAATTGGTCTATTAATGCTCTATAGATTGCCGCCTTTTGTCTCTATAACCTATTGTAGGTTGAGTGTCTAAGCTGAAAGTCCTAAATCCAAAAGAATTTAGAAATCTAAAATTTACACAGAATCAACAAGATAACTCTCTCTCTCTCTCTCTCTCTCTCTCTCTCTCTCTCTTTCTCTCTCTCTCTCTCTCACAAACACACACACACACACACACACACACACACACACATATCCCATGACTGAACTCTTGGGATATTGTAGCCTAGCCACAGGAATACTAGAAAGAAAATTACCTTTAGGCTGTGCCCATGAAAGTACATAGAAAGTGAATTTCATGTTTTGAATTGGTTAATGACTGGAAGATATCTTAATGAGTATATGCAATTATTTTAAAATACCAATAAATCTGAAATTCACAACTTCTAGCCTCAAGTATTTTGGATAAGGAATGGTTAATACAACTGCTGTTTAAACAAACTTGCTACAAGATAGTGTCACTGATAGATACTTAGATAAAAAAGCAGTGTTGGGCAGTTGATTATATAATATGTATAATTTGGAATATAAAATATGAAATTATTGAGCATGAGTCTATTTATATTTTTCTCTGAAAATTTGGGCTAACTAATCCATGATATAATGATATGTGAAGGGCCTGTCTCCTTCTTTCTAGTTCATATCTCTTACTTCAGACTTCATGTTTCCAAAAATTTTAATGGAAAAAAGTGTTTTATTGATCCATCAGAGGGAAATATCAGTTTACAAATAATGTAACAAGAATAAATGGAATTTCAACAAAAGAGTGTCAGTACAGACTTTCTATGGTACAGCTTATTTTTTTCCCAAATCACAAGGTAGATAAAAGATTTCCCCCACTAGAATAGTGATCAGCCCACGACTGTCTGCAGTAGCAGAACAAATTTGAAAAAAAAAATCCATTAGCAGTGTTCTATTGGAAACCCTGCTTGAAAATATACATGGTTGAGGATGCATTAAAGTTTTATGGATACACAGAAATTACCATTGAGGCTCATGTAATTACTCTGTGAAGGCAGAGTTGGTGTGTATTGTGGGACTGGGAAATAGAGAAGTATCTATCAGAAGTATCAGTCTGTGCTCTTTAAGAGCTGAGCTGAAGTCCTTGGCTTCAGCTGTGGCCTGGAGAGGTTTGAATAGTTAACTCTCTTGAGAATTTTTCTTCTTTTCTTCCTTTTATAAACTCCCTGTCATCTGGTTGGTAATGGGTCTGATGGATGGAAAGTAGTGGAGTAGGAGGTATTGCTTTGTTGTATATGAAATGGAAATTGGTTGAATTTAACAAGTAGCAATTTCAATGTATAGGAAGCGAAGTCTGCTGAAGTTCTTTGGAGATAGTTGGAAAATGGATATAGAGTCACTTGTAAAGTGGAATAGTGTTACCTTCGCTCCATCTGAGGCATTTCCTACTTGATGGGAACGGAAGGCTGCTCCATTCTCTCTTCTCTGGATGTGCAGTGAATGTATTTGACATTATCAGAATCCATTTCCTCTGAGACACACCGTCTCTGGTTTGAACGTAATGGGTTTTTTATTTCAGAAGATCTATTAGAGAAGGGAAGTTGTCGGTCTCCTCTGGGCAGCTGAATGTTAAAAATGGAACTTAGCTTCTGAGAATGATCTCTGCCTTGGAGGGGCAGGTTTATTAGGAAGGAAACCATCTTGGTGATCATTCTGCCTAATTATTTTGCCTAGGAAGAAAATATGGTTAAAGCAGCATATTTGCAGGTGACAATAATGGAAGGTTCTAACATGTGGAGTGACTTTCCCATCCAAATGAATAATGCTGGACAAGGAAAAAGTCACTGAAGGGTCACCTTTAAAACTGTTTCTTTGCAATATAAAGATAAATAGTTAGAGATAATAAGTTAAGAGAAAAATTGACCTTGTTCTTTTTAGTTCCTCTCTAATATATTATTCTTTAGTCATGTATAAAGCTTATATTTCCAATTTCTGAAAAACCTAAAAAGGAAATCTACCTTACCCCAGAATGAAACAACAAGGAAAGCTGGTGAGGCGGTTGGTGGCTAAGAGTGATGCTGCCTTTTGAGAGAACCTAAGTTTGGTGCCCAGCACCCACTTATGACAGCTGGCAATCACCTGGGACTCCAGTCTCCCAATTGTCTGTAACTCCAGTCTCAAGGGGATCTGCTACCTTCATGGGTTTTTGTTCGTGCTGCTTCCAGGGTACAAACCCACATACTGACACACACCTATACACATAAACTCAAATCTTAAGCCAATCAAGCCTGACTTGAGACGAATAATCATTTTCATGGTGTGATGATGCCAGTTACCAAAGGAATCCGATGAAACACTGCAAATGGGCCTGCTGCTAAGTTTAGTATCACAGCATCAGCTACTGGAAGCCTTTTTAGTTTGGATGCTATTATTTTAGTAAAAACTGTATAAAAATTTAAATGCATTTGCTTGAGTATACAATAAAAAGGTCTACTTACAATAAATTTTATTATTCAATATTTGAAATAGTCATTTGAGCAGGGTGTGGTGGCCCACGCCTTTAATCCCAGCACTCGGGAGGCAGAGGCAGGCTGATTTCTGAGTTCGAGGCCAGCCTGGTCTACAGAGTGAGTTCCAGGACAGACAGGGCTACACAGAGAAACCCTGTCTGGAAAAAACGAAAAATAAAAAAAAAATAGTCGTTTGAAGTATTTTTCCCAGAACAAGGGATGAGTTAGTTCAATTTTTGTTCTTTCCTTAATTTTCTCTAAGGAAAGCACTAATAAATATTTGTATTTTAAAGTCATAAATGGATGATATATTCTCTAATTTTTTTTCTGAGACAATGTTTTTCTGTGTATCCCTGGCTGTCCTTGAACTTGCTCTGTAGACCAAGCTGGCCTTGAATTTAGCGATTTGTCTGGCTCTGCCTCCTCAGTGGTTAAAGGCGTGTACTACCACCACCGGGCTGAAGGATGCATTCTCAGATGTTTGATTTCTTTGCATTGAACAAGAGGAAAATGTAGATAAGTTCTTTCATATTTGAATTCTCTGTGTTGCAAAGACTACTACACCAAAACTAAAGGCGAAGTCATTGTGGGAAAATAATATGTGCGATAGGTAACTGGAAATAAATTTTACAGTCACTTAGAAAAAAGTAAGCGTACTTGTGAAAAATGAGTGGCCACTTACTGAATTCAAAGAGGAGAAAAATGTAAACAATTGAATGAATGTACTTGGGAACACATATCTTATGAATGAGGATATGACATTACATAGTTAAAGAAATGCAAGATTTTGGTGATGAGCGGTAGGAAAGATCTGGTGGTGATGAGAGGGTCTCTCTCAACAGTGTGTTGTTTGAATTCATAAATCTACTCCAGAGAAGATTAGGTATCTCTAGTGAAGCTGACATGCATGTTAACTTCTCAGACCCAAAGACACTTGTACCACACTAGTAACTGCATCACTGTTATGAAAAGCAGTAAAAACAAATAATGTCATATAAAAGGATGGCTAGATTTAGAAATTAATAATAATTATTTGAATTTTATAAACACGGAATTTGATTTACATGGGAATGATACACCAAGGTAAGTTTGAGTGAAAAAGTAAAATATTTACAGGATATAACATGAACATATATACCAATAATTCTTTGTGTGCTGCGGTGGACAGTTGTGATACGTAATCCTCCAAGGACCAGAGAAGCGTGATGTGTGCTGCCCCTGTAATTTGAGTACTTGGAAAACTTGAGACAGGAGGACTTCTTCAGGTTTGGGGTCAGTTCCAGGACAACCAGAACTGTTTATCAAGACTTTGTCTCAAACCAAACAACAACAACAACAAGCCTTCTAATCAAACAGACCAATAATCATGAACAGGAATGATTAAGCCACATCCTCCCTTTTATCTAGTCAGTCTGTATTAAAATTAAATACATAAACACACATATACATATACACATACACACACACACATATATTTTTGAAGGAATGTGGTCCCTCAATGTGTTCTAGGGTAGACATGAGTTTATGGCTATAATACAGTAAAGTATAGATTTCTTAAATGGGAAGATTTGACAATACACGTAATTGAATTGTACAAAGACAACTCCACTCTGAATGGCTTCTTGGCACATGAAGTCCCAGTAAAACATGTTTCAATACACACTTTGGGCTGGAAGGAGGGAGGGACAATTTGTAGTACACTGTATCTACTTTATGGCTACTGATTTCAAACAAATTTCAGATTCCCCTTATTGTCTAATCATATGTTTGGGAGGATGGGCTATTTATAAGATGTTAGCCTCACAGCTGCTGAGACAATGTGCTATAACTGCCACATTCATAAGCCAGCCCCCCAAACGCAGCAGATCAGCCATTTCTAATCTTTGAATTGAGAACAAATGTTGGAAAAAGGAACACTTGCAGATCTGTGTAGTCTCTATTCCCTCATTGAAATGCATTTATAGATGAAGTAGACAGAGTAGGCAAATGTCTGCACAAAACACTGCTACTTCATTAATATTTTCTATTACAAAGACTCTTTCTATGAAATCTGCCAGCCTCAAGGAAATAAGCGAATCAGTTTCTTTCTCTTTGGTGTTTTGTTTATTTTCCCTGATATGCAAATAAAAGTTTAAAGGAAATATTTTAGCAGTAAATATGAACTTAGATAAAAACCAAATGTAGCATGTGACTGCAGCTACCATCTGGTGTAAAGAACTGGTAATTTTGGAGGGTAGTGGGGGAGTTGTCTGAACTTGAACAAGTGTCAAGTTAAATGTGTCATTTCTGTCTTAGTGGAGGAAAATGGGAGCTGCACGCTCAAGAGTAATTCATCGAGAGAAGGTTGGTTATCACGTCAAGGCAAACATGAGCACATACTTTCCTTCTTACAAAGTTCGTTTGAAATATTTCAAACATAAATTTTATTTCTTGTTTTTTTAAAGCACATATTAGCTGCACAGAAGATTTCCATGGTAGCACTTCACACACGATCAGAAGGTAAATTGATGGCACTCCCTACAGTACTCTTTATGATTTAATAAGCACATTATAAACAGGCAAAACAATTCAGCAACATGCATCCCAATTCAGTTGTATAAAGCAGTCTACTTTTGAGGTAAGGAAGACTCAGGGATAAAATACCAAAATGCCTTGTAATTTATCCTGAAGGTGGGCTTTCTGCTACCTTTAGGTAGCAGTTGCTATTGCTACAAAACAACTTACCCTAAAGCCTAGTGCTGAAAAGTGGCTCATTTGCTAATATATTTTACATGTTAGGAGGTCAGTGAGGTTCAGTCTCTGTGGAGGTGGTTGGGGTGTCCGTTGAGGGACTTCAATGGCTAGAAATAGAGTCATGTCTTTCCCATGCCTAGCTTGATGGCAGGAAGGACCATAGGCAGACTTTTCTGAGGCCACAGACTGAGTGTGTCATGAGCTTAAGTCCACACGTGTATGGCCAGGGCTTCTCACAGCCCACAAGGAAGGAACTTATGAAGAGGCAGAGAACTAGTCAGGTTACATACCCTTATCTACAGTGTGTTCTTTTCATTGAAACAGTTGCAAACTCCTTCAGATTTCATGAGGTTATAAATGTCATCACTTAATGAGGGATACAAAGAACCATTTTTAAAGCTGCAAGAAACTATTTCAGTTATTTGTTCTCCCTAATTCACTGAAGTTTTGGCTGGCCCTTCCTTTGTAACGCTTATATAATATGGCTACAGGAGGGCATGTATCTGTGTTTTGAACACATAGGGTCAGTATTAAATTACTTAATGAATATATAAATTCTAGGACATGGTTACCACTCCCTGTTCCCTGCCCTCTGTATATATGCATATATACATATATGTGTGTATGTATGTATAACACACACACACACATCATTATGAATTATGAATAGGTCAGAAATTTGAGAGTTAAAATTGAGATGAGAAAATGAGACAGGAGAGCTAACATACCAACTGGTAGAAATAGAAGGAACCAAAGTAGAACAGAAAGAAAAGGGGGAAGTAAAAGAGGCCAATACAAAGGAGTTAGAGAAGAAATGACAGTAAGACATGACTTGGGGAGATGAGGGCCAGCAAGCAATAGAATCAAAATAAAAGAAAGCTCGAGGCTTACTTGTGTGCCTAGCCAGTTCCATTTGTACTACAAGTACGAGATGTTTCAATATGATTTAACCCTTTTAGAAACAATTCTGTTACCTATTCCTTACCCCCTTGATAGCCGTGACCTGAAATAGAAAAGCAGAGGCGGTGCATCAGTGTGAATATTGTTTTATTTCTGGCTAGACTCTATTGGAGAGGAGCTTTCCAGTGATCAATGTGCAACCAGTCAGCGTGGAGTACTGGAATGATTTTGTACTTAGCAGGTCTAGGGAAGACCCTTCTATCATATTTCCAAGTGATGATATTGCCTTTGGTCCTAGACCTATATTTCATAGTATAAGACAGGATGAAGTGGGAGAAAGAAAGCCACATGAAGTGCAGCCATAGAGGGCCATCCACTCTGGATACAGAATGCTGGGTTTGCATCTGATTCTTTATCTTTCTGCTATAGAAACCATAATTCCCATATGCCCGAGCCTCTGTCTTCTAGATGTTAAGATTTACTCTCTTGTCTTGTATGGTTCCATGAGCCATTGTTTGTGGCATACTGGGCCTCAATTTTTTTTTTCAATTCTCTGTCTCTATAAGTACCTATCTATTATTATGTTCTCAAAAGAATTTGGTTTTTAGAGAACAAAACCCAATTACAGGTGTTAATGTTTGCTCCATGAGCACATAAATCTGCCCCAGAGTAATAACTCAGTATCTTGGTTGGCTTATTTATTTATTTTTAAAAAATTTATGTAAATGAGTATTTTCTTTGCATGTGTGCCTATGCAGCATACCTGGAGGCCAGAAGAGGGCATCAGATCCCCCGGAGTTGGAGTTATAGTGGTTGTAGCCTGTCTTTTGGGTGCTGGGAATCAAACCAAAGGCATCTATAAGAGGAGCCAGTGTTCTTTACTCCTGAGCTATCTCTCAATATTTTTTGTTGGTTAATTTTTATCTGACAGCTTGTTGCAACCCAGAATCACCTGTTAGAGAGTCCTAGTGAGGAATTCGCTAGATCAGTTTGGATTATGAGCGTATCTGTAGGGGACTGTATGAAACTCATGTAGGGAGACCCCACCCCAACCCCACCTGGTTGTAGGCAGTACCATCTCATTGGCTAGACTCCGAACTCTGAGTTGAGAAAGCTAGTTGAGCCTAAGAAAATGACTACGTTAGCAGGCAGCATGAGGACGTCCGTTCTCTCTGCCCTTGACTGTGGATATGGTGTAGCCAACTGTCTCAAGCGCTCACTTCCGTGACTTACCTTAAACGATGAACTGTAACCTGTGATTATACGCCAAGTAAACTCTTTCTTCTCTAAGTTGCTTTTGGTCAGGACACTTTATCATAAAATTTGTGAAATGAAGTGAAGTGAGGAGGCTGGCCTTTATTGTGGAGGGAAAAGGACATGAAAAAAATTATTCCTTACTTTGGATAAACATAGCTACAAAGATAAAAAAAAAATGAGGAAAAAAACCAAAAAGCTATAGCCAGGTGGTGGTGGTGCACACCTTTAATCCCAGCACTTGGGAGGCAGAGACAGGTGGATTTCTGAGTTCGAGGCCAGCCTGGTCTACAGAGTGAGTTCCCAGACAGCCAGGGCTATACAGAGAAATCCTGTCTCAAAAAGTCAAAAAAAAAAAAAAAAAAAAAAAAAAAAAAAGAGGACAATCCTACAATCTTGAGAAAATATTTGTGTTCTTACTTAGAACACTGCTGTTCACAATTTCTACCCTGTTATAGAGTGGATGGATAAATGAGTAACTATTTATCCCAAGGGACTAGACCCACACTTTGGTACAAATTTATTATTATCCTTTATGGTGAGTTAGGAAGTATCTAACTCTCATCCTCAATCCTGTTGAAATGTATTCTACTTTACTAGAGTGAGTTTCCCTGTCTCTCCTGGTAGCACTGTAATACTGTTACACACACACACACACACATACACACACACAAATCTATATATTTAAGGATAAAACTCTCTGCATGATCGACAACTACTTATTGGCTGTCAGGTGTCACCTTGACTCTTCCTGTATATCTCATTGTCATGACACCCACAGCATTGAGAAGAAATAATCATGATATATAATTTTGCTTTGGGGACTGTATCAACTCTCTTTCTTTGACTAGAAAATGCCACACATATCTTGTGTGTGTAACCTGAGAAAGCCACTCTTCTGAAACCAGTGGAAGACTATATCTTTCAGTTTCTCATTAAGGAAAGCTGATCTCACTCAATTTTGAGCACAAAATTGTGTCATTTGGAGACTTCTCATATGCTGCAGCAGGCATATGGTTGGCAATTTCTTGCAGTGCAGCATTAATCTGAAATGGTCTTCTGCTAAGATGTTTTAATTCTCTATCTCTCTCAATATCTACTGATGGGAGGGTAACTGCTGGATTGTGATGTCATCTGACTGATGCTAGAATCTCTGCATTCTCAAGGCTCTCTAATTCTCAAATAAATAAATGTTAGTTAGATAGAGACATGATAGATATTATATAGATGAAAGAAAGAATGAATATATAACCATTAAGCTGAGCCTGGTGGTGAAGACCTGGCGTGCCTGCTATTTTGGAGGCTCAAAGCAAAAGAACTCTGAGCTACCAGTTGAGCTCAAGGCTAGCATTTAGCAGCCTGAAAAAAAAAACCATTGATAAAATAGTTAGGGATATAACTATATGTAGAGTGCTAAGATTAGCTTTGTGCCAAGACTTCGTTCAGTTTTCAGTATCAGAAAAGCAAACACACAAGTAAACAAGGTGCATGTTTAATTAAGAATCTTCTTAGAAACTCCTAATGGCTGATTACATAACTGTCTTCAAGTTATTATTCTAGACTGGCAACCATGAACAAAGGGCTTAGCAGGCTTTGTGCAGACTTACTCAGTGAGTGATGCAAGCATGTATACTGCACATGAGCTCACTTGCTGGAACAGGCAGGTTGTTAGATCTTGAAGCAAGCCATTGGAGACTTTATTTGCTATAGAAGGCATAACTGAGGAGTCTATTAACCCTCCATGGTATTGGTATGGGGTTCAGAATACTCAAATGATACTGACTCTAATTTGATTTATTAACTTGTAATTTTCAGGATTCATTTATCTAGGAAAGAGAGGGCACTGTTCTGAGTCTTCTGTTACCAAGGTAATGGTGGTTAGGGTTATGGGAGTTAAAAATCAAGTTTATCATTTTCTTTGTTTCTGGTTGTTGAGGCAAGGTCTCACTATGTAGCTCTGACTGGCCTGGAACTCTCTATGTAGACCAGTCTTGCCTATAACCCTTGGAGGTCTGCCTACCTCTATCTCCCAGGTTCTGAGACAAGAAGCATGGACCATAACCACACCCAGCATTGCCGTGGTTGTTGAGGATGGTTTAGTTCCTACCTTTACTTTTACAAATGGAAACTTTTGAAAACTTGTTTTGGAAACTTGGCCAAGTTATTATTGAGCCTAGTTGCTACTACTAAGCTTGACCCTTGTAGACTTTGGCAGAATGTTGTAAGTGTGACAGAGGCTATTTTACCGAAATGAGTAAAGGACACTTAGAACATTTGGAGTCTATTATTTCCAGTTAAGGACTTTCCAAATACAGAATTGCATCCTCCCTTAAAATGGCAAAAAGTGATTAAAAAAGAAAAACAGGAAAAGGAAACAAAACAAAAAACAAACAAACGAAAAACTCCAAAAAAAAAAAAAAAAAAAAACCAAAAAAGAAACCCAAGGCCTCAAGCCTTGCCTCCCAGTGATGGCGATCCTGAGTACTGAATCCTGAGTGTATTGACTGTGTGCAGTGTGTACCTGAAGGCTGAGGCAGCCTCGGAGAGCTGGGGTGCTCTGTAAGATGCTGTTCAAGAAGTTATAAATTGAATATTGGCGTAGCCAAAATACACAATGGAAAAATCCATGTGTTCCTGCTCTTTCTATTTAGGGGTCGGCTCCTGTTCCTCTCAGTGTGAAGCAGTGGGCTATTAGGTACAGAGATGAACAACCTTGATTAATGTGGAATATGATACTTTGGAATCTTTACATCTGAGAATGAAAGGTTTAAAGATTTCTTCTCTCAACAACGTACAGTTGCCTTACCCTAATACTTTTGCCTCCTCACATTTTGTTTAAGAGCTGTTCAAAAAAAAAATTAAGCTTTACTTTAATGTCAGATACAACTTTAAGGAGTAGGGGGTTATCCTATGGTAGAGACTTGGATATGTATGATCCAGCACACAAAATTGCCAATACAAAAAGCAGAGTGGAATGCAACAACGTGGAACCATCTACTCGATGTGGTTAGGATCCAGGGAAATTTAAAATTATGTGCCCTGTGTGTATTTAGTGATGTTACATGCTTTTAAATATGCATTTAAGCAGAGTTCTTTTTTACATTAGTCTATGAACATATAGGCTCTGAAAATAACATTCAAAACAACATCTTGTGAATTCACTTTTGATGGTTAGCTAACATATACCAAGTGGAATATTTGTGGATATTCTTTCATTTACAGACTGGTACAAATCATTGCAGTGCAAACCACAGACACATAATGGAAAATTATGGGATTTTTTAATGATGTTGTCATTTTGCAGTACTGAAGTGGAAAGCCAAGGAGCAAGGCCATATTTCGTGAGTGTCTGTACATATCGAATGCCAGACTTAGCTTATTCACATAATGTATTCAATTATTTCCATCTGGAGTCTCAGAAAAGTCAAGGAACCTGTCTAAGGTCATCTAGCTTGTAGGCACTGGAGTTCGACTTTGTTTGGTCTAAAATGTGTTTTTAAACCTAATTACAGTGCTTTTAATCCCTGGTTAGTTTTTCATATAGTTTTTCTTTGGCTTGGCTTTAAACTTTCTTTGGGAATGTTTTAACAGTACCTTTATTTGTTATCAAAATGCTTACGTCTAATGCAGTCAGTTGCCACTTCAAGAATGCCATGGGTCTCAATCAAAAGCAGGGGAAGGGAAGTATTTTCTAGTAGCAATCAGTTGAGAATGTGCCTTTTCAAACCCACACTCGTGGGATATTCCCTAAACAGAGTAGTTTGCAGATATGCATGAACAAAACCCAGGATTCTGTACTGAGAACAACATTTTTTAAAAATGTTGATGAAAGTCTAGATATTACGTACCTCAAGTAAAGGGCACCACACTCTCTGCCGACAAACACAGTGACTGCATTCTTCCTTTGGAAGCTAGGGACCTCAGCATGAGGCTTTATTTATAAACAGTCTTGTTTCTCTTTCAGGAGGTTCATCATAAGGTCATCTCGTCTGTCCAGATGGAAGCACTAAAATAATTGTTGTTCTGTTAACATGCTAGAGAAAAAGGCAACACCATTTGGGGACTTTAGTTTATTGTGGAGTTACAAAGGCATAAAATGAGTATTGATCCCAGAGAAACAGTCACAAAAATGACAAAAAAAAAAAAAAAAAAAAAAAAAAGATCATTAAATGAGCTCACAATGAATTCAGATTGTTTCTTGAAGAGCTTGCTGGAAGGAGTCTATTTTACCTACATCATTTGTCTCAAAACTACTGACCTCAGTCTGTGGCTGGTGATGTTTTGTCACACATGTGTCATGGATGTGCTCAGGTGACTGGGTATGATTTATTCAAAAGATGGAACAAGGAAAACCATCTATTTTCCTTAGTGATCCAGGAGGCTGACAACATTGATGTTCTGGGCAGTACATTCATCATGAAATCTAAAACGAAAAGTTTTCCACGTAGAATAAAGCGGTTCGTGGAATTGGTGGCTTGTGCTGAGTCACTGGTTACAGGGATCATTGCTTCCATGAGAGGAGCGATGCTTGCCCCTGACTGGTGGTTGCTATGGGTGATAAAAAGCAAAGTGTCTAAAAGGTAGCATTGATGAGTACTGTGGGAGTGTATGTGGGGCACAGGTGCTTTTAGCTGTGCATCTGGAGGCACTACTTGTGGTAGAGGTTATTGTTTAGAATCCTCCAGCATAGGTGTGTTATAATCAGAATGTTTTCACTGTATTAATATTGGTCTATTATATTTTTCCCATCAATAATATTAAATGAGGGATGTATTCACAAACATCACAACCATGCATAAAAGTGATAGATTTAAAGAGGGATGAATATGTTTAAGAATTAGTTTGTGAACCTGAGTGTGTGAGTGTGTGTGTGTGTGTGTGTGTGTGTGTGTATGATTTTGCTACTGCTTAACTTCCTTCAGTTCACCCTCAGTTTAGAGTATGAGCAGAGTGAAGAGGCAGAGAACTTAACTTGAACCTTCTCTACTCCCATCTCAAAGTATCAGATTGCTCTCACAGAGCAGCAGAGTTGACCAGTTGGACTCGAGCAAAGCATCAGGTAGTGACGAGGCCACAGCGAGTGCAGTGTGGACTGACTTTTGGTGGAACTGTAGTGGCTTGCTCTCTAACCAGCAGGGTCCATTGGCTGCCTTTTGCATGGTCATGGCAAGGTACCTGAAGAAACAGCCCAAAGGTGGAAAGATTTATTTAGGCTGATGATTTCGGAGAGCTTCAATCCATCCTGGTGAAGATTAGGGAAGGTCTTATATTCACACAGCAGGGCCCTGGAAGCCATAGGCTATTCATATCCATATCCTAGTATCCTTAGGTTTCAACCCTGAGAGAAATGGCTGAGAGACCTAGTAAACATATCAGTGTGGACCTGGCCTCTAGGTTCTCTCTGTATCCCTTAGACGTCATACCTTATCTCTCACCCTAAATTTCTTCAGCCCAGAGACTGGGCTGCTCTTCCCTACATAATCCTACCATTTTGGTTACCTTTGTACCTTTTGGCTGTTGCACCTGGTTCTCTTCTTCCCCACCCCCACTTGGCACAGCTCAAGTTTGGCCATGTCCACTTTGGGCTCTCCCAGATGTGTCTTTCCCCCAGCTACGCTCTCCCACATATTTACAACAAATCTTCTCCTCCACCATGGTTTTCTCTCACAAAGGATATCCCAGTTATCAATTTATCCTCTTATAAAGGATAACATTTACTTGGGACTGCCTTACAGGCCTAGAGTTTCAGTTCATTATCATCAAGGCAGGAAGCATGGAAGTATCTAGGCAGGCATCGTGGTGCTGGAGGAGCCAAGAGTTCTACATCTTGATCGAAAGGCAGCCAGGAGAAGACTGCCTCCCACATGGCTAGGAGGAGGGTCTCTAAGCCCACCCCCACAGTAACATAATTCTTCCAACTAGGCCACACCTCCTAATAGTGCTACTCCTTGGGCCAAGCATATTCAAACCACTATAGTCTTATATAAGAGAAACAAATTATTCTTAACTGTGGAAACATCTTTCCAGGCCGTAGAAAACTGCGTCCTCTTAGCCTCCCACTCCAACACCTCTTTGAACACATCTGGGTGTGGAACACTTCTTATTTTGCCCCCATTCCCCCCTCTTCCTTGTATGCTCGTGTCTCAACGTTTCACCAGTTCACCTCATTCCCTCTTTAACTTCCATCATTTCTTGATGATTTACTCTCAACATTTTAAGCAGAAAGCCTTTCTGAAGTAAAGATCAGTTGAATGTTCTGCTGAAAATATCACACCATCCCCACCATTGGATTGGCACATGGTTCTATAGCATGCTGTCTTCATGGTTTTATGGGATATTTCATCAACTTCCATCTTCAGGAGGCTGCGCTCCCAGCCTTAGCTCCACTGCAATTCGGGGTGCAAGCCTCAGCGCCTTCATGACTCTCTGCCATGGGAGAGGTGGGCAGGTGCCCTTCTCACTTACTTTGCTCTCATTGCCAGGAACGTTTTTTCACCCTTAAAGCTCCAACCCCTGACACAAAAATTATTTTTATTATATAGACAAAGGCTCATTGAGCCTTCTTAGTACATATGGCATGCCCCTTTATAACAACAACATTCAGACACTATGTTCTTACTGCAAAATTGTATTTTCCTCTTTCCTTAAGTGCTGAGTTCCTTGAGGATTGTGTCATAGTCATGTCTTCTTTCTTTCTTACGTGCCGTCTGCACACAGGAAGTACCCATCTTTCCCCATCCACTTACTCTTTGGTATTCCCTTTTCCTTGATCGTACTCTTTCTTCCTGAGCTCTAAGGATATTGTAAGACCATGATCCTTTGTACTTCTCTACTCTGTGTTTCCTATGATCACGTTTTCTTGTATGCTGCAGGGGATCGTATAGCAATTTCATGTTGATTGTTATTAAAAATCATTTAGCCCACCATTTGCATATTAGTTTTATCAAGTAAACCTCAAGCTTCTTATTTATTTAATGTTGATTTATTTATTTGTATGATGTGTATGGATAGATGCATGTGCATGTATGTGTGTGTGCATGTTTTTATGTCAGAGCATGGGCACACATTTGTCATGGCATATATGTAAAGGATAGAGGACAATCTGGGTGTTGGTCTTCCCTTCTACTGTGTTTGATTGTGACAAGAACTTTCTGTTGTTTGAAACTGTATATGCTTCTTGCAGACCTGCAAGTTTCTGGGGACTCTCTTGTCTTTGTCTTTCTCCTTTCGCTGCACTGAAAGTATGCTGGGGTTGTAGATACCTGCTACTGTACTTGGCTTCATGTGTGCTCTGGGGTTCAAGAACATAATTTGATTTGCAAAATCCAATCCTATTTGTGAAACCTGACTTATAAGTCATATAAATAAACTTTTAAAAAGTGCTTATGCAGAAGGAACATACTGAATGTGCAATACTTGTTAAGTGAAGGGCTCTTGCCTCTGCTACCAATACCGAAGTGTGGGATAGGTGAAGTTACTTCTATCAAATGAAGTCATCCACTCAATGTCTGATGTCTTGGGTGCCAAGAGAATTTAATTCCCCCCTGAGACCCATATTTTCCAAGTAATTGATAATAAATCTTAGAACACATGCTTACGTGCTTTTGTTATTCTCATGAGGGACATATGCTAGTTGGCTACAGGTACTCATCAATTTATTCCTTGGAGAATCAAACCCAGGAGGTATTCAAATACCAACCATGAATATTTAATAGATAGCAAATGTTTAGGCCAGTCAAACAGGAAAACAAATTAGCATTGAGTTGAATCAGCTGCTATGGGTGTTTAGCCCAGGGCTACAGAGCACTGTGTGGTGTGATCTTTCTGCCAGTGGCCTGCCTGTCATTCTGCCTTCTTGACAAAACTCAAGACCTGAGAAGCATAGCCCGAGTATGGTCATCTTTCATTTTCACACCCTGAGGTGCTCAGGTCACCCAGCACTCAGTGCCATGGTGTTGACATGTCCATAGGCTGCCGGGTCACAGGATGCTGTCAAATGCCAGTTTGTAAAACTTCAGTTTGGTTTTCCGCTTCATTGTTTATGATGACCTCCCAGAAACTTGAAAATGGTATTTCTTTCTCTAGTGCTTTGTCATTTGTGTTTGGCAGACAATTTCCCAATTGGGGGTTGGTGAGGTTGGGAGTGGGGTGGGGTGAGGGTGCAGAGGGTGGGGGTTGGGGAGGGAGATGCTTTTAAATGAAAATAAAAGCAAAGCAAAACCCCAGAAAGCGTCACACTTTTCTTTTCCTCAGTAATTGTGGTGATTTTCCCAGGTTTTGGTTTGGTTTGGTTTGGTTTGGTTTGGTGTGGTTTATGGTAAGCAGTGACTAGCAGAGGGCAGGCGTCATAGCCAAACTAGAGCTTACTGTTTTATCTCCATTCCCACTCCCGATATTGAAAACCCAGCCATCTTTGCAGAGCTACCCCCCACCCCCTGACCTCCTATATTGTCTGACATCTGTGAAATAGGACTATGTAATGGTACTACCCTGTAAGGTGTCATGAGAATCTGCCTTTGGTGTCAAGACTGCTCTTGGTATTTGTTAAGAATAAAGCACTCCCTTCTTCCCCACTCTCTGGAGTTCATCCTCTTTTCCCCACAGATTATTAGACACCAAAATTCATTGTTCTTCAGAGGATTCTCTTCTCAGAGCAAGGAGACTGGGGAAATGCAGCTCTTTGATCTTTTTGAAATGTAATATTTTTTTAAAAAGCCACAGTGAATCTATTTTTCCATGCATCCTCCAGCATTATTAAAACTTTGACAGGTTTTAGTTAGTGCCTGAACCCTGGCTATGCACACACATGTAGCACAAGGACATTCTCTCGTTCCCATGTCTCACAACCATTGTCCTGCAAGATTCCACAAATGCTAGGTGTACAAACTGGGGAGAGGACTGGTTTTCAAAGATGACCCTACAAGTTTATCTTTACCTTTAAAAGTAGTGATTCCAGTAGCACCGAGGTAGAATATTTGAACCTGTATTTAGAAAAATTAGTAGTGATTCACCAGGCTTGTGTGACTTAGTTCTTCAAATAAATGCAATAAAATGATTTTTTTTTTTTTTGGAAGCTAGTAGGTACGGAAGCTGCATTTCTGGTACAGCCAAAGAGAAAACATGATACCTTGGGCACTCAGGGATCTGGGAGTTGTTCACTGCCTGTGACTCTTCTTAGCAACGGCAGGGTTACCTCAAAGAGAAGTTGCACATTACAGTGGACATCAGATTGTAGTGGTGACCTCTCTAGCCCACTGGGCTGTAGCACTGGGATGGGAAGGTAAAGGGGCCCTAGGCCTAATTCACAGAGGACAGGGACAGAATGAATAGTACTGATGGGTTGAAGATGCCTTTACGGTGACAATCAATCTTCGAGAACATTGAAATGTGTGTCCGTGGGTAAAATCCAGCTAATCTCTATAAACTTAATAATAATGTTTAAGTAGTGCTAAACGTTTTTGTTTTTGTTTTTTGTTTTTTCAAGACAGGGTTTCTCTGCATAGCTCTGGCAGTCCTGGAACTCATTCTGTAGACCAGGCTGGCCTTGAACTCAGAAATCTGCCTGCCTCTACCTCCCAAGTGCTGACTGTATCATGACCCGGCTTATAAACGTGTTTTAAAGGCAGTGAAAGACAGCTTCCATGTTGAGTTTCTGACATTGCTCCTGATGCAGACACATGGGAAGTCAGTCCCTTTTAATAGGTTTGCTGCCAATCTATGCCCGTGGCTTGCTTGCTGCCGGCCCCCCCCTCCCCCAACCCCTGTAGGGTTTCTATTGCTATGATAAAACACCATGTCCAGAAAGATCTTGGGAAGAAAGGATTTGTTTCAGATTGTAGTCCCATAACACAATTCATCACTGATGGATTTTAGGGTAGGAACTCACACCTGGGTAGTAATGTGGAGGCAGGAGCTGATGCAGAGGCCACGACGGGGTGCTGCATGCTGACTTGCTCCTCATGACTTGCTCGGCCTGATTTCCTGATTTCCTACAACACTGAGGACCACCAGCTTCGGCACGGTACCACATTGAGTTGGCTCCTTCTGTGTCAATCATAAATCAGGAAAATGCACCAGGCTAGCCTGGAGGGGGATTTTCTTAATTTAGAATCCCTCTCCCAAAATATGTCCAGTTTGTGTTGAGTTGACATATAACTAGCCTACATATAACTAGTCTACAAACTCAGAATAAATGGTTCTAGGAGGAATTTTAATGAAGTATTGACTATGCTCTGCTTATTTTCTTATAACTACACAAACAGTGGGAATAATTTAAATAAGAAATTAATGCTCTCTGCCCCTGCTTTAATGCCAGTCTGGAAAGCAAAGGTAGGCATACCTCTGTAAGTTTGAGGTGGGACTCTGTCTCAAAAAAAGATAAGGAAAAGGAAAAACATTAGTATTATTACTATGCAGAATGGATGCATCATGGTTAAATTGCTGTTTCAGTCTCTGAATGTGAGGGTAAGGTTAGACTTACACTATGAGAATTGCACTGGGAAGGATGAGCGAATAAGACCCAGTCACAGTCCAGATAGTGTGAGCACAGCAGTCCATGGTGGCCGCTTGGCTCCACAGCTGTGCACGTCATCCAGGTTCTCTTTCTGGAGGCCTTGTTATAAACAGACATCTCCCTCATTTCCTCTCTTGTCTTTCGTCCTCAGATCTGAGTTTCTGCCAGGCAGATCCACTTCACAGCAGCTTTTGCCACTTTCCTTGTTATGTTTACCATTTGGTCTGGGATCATTTCCCTCTAGCGATATTTTAAAAACGGATGTGTGTGGATCCACCAGAAAGACCTGTGTTATTCATGTAACTACGTGTCTTAGCCAGTTAGAAACAAACAACTATTCTACGCAATTTATCTAAAATAATTTAGATATTCTCAATGCTTATTTTACCTAATTGAGGCTAATGTGTAGTGCAGTTTATTCTGTGGTACATTTTCTTCGAGGAGTAGAAGGTCACGTAAGCACTGGGAGATGGTTCTTTTAGTAAGTGCTTGCTACACAAACATAGTGACCCAAGTTCCATTTTGGGGGTCCATGTAAAAAGCCCACAGTGCTAGCATCCCTTTGTGATCCTAGCACTGGATAGGAGGATCACTGGGGCCTGCTGGCCAGCCACTCTAGCTTAGGTAGATGAACCCTGGGCCAGCGAGAGACCTTGTCTCAAAAAACAAAGTGGACGGCCTCTGAGTGACAATTCCAGGGCTTGAGCTCCGGCTTCCACGTTCACATGCATCCACATGCATGTATGCTACCATACATACATATATGCACCCTCACATTGAGGGACAAAGACACCAAACTTCAGAAAAGGAACACAGTCTCAGTGGACTTTTCAAAATTAGTGTTCTAGGACTTGCAAGATGACTGAGTGGGTAAAGGCAGTTGTCACCAAAGCTGGTTTGAGTTTCATTCCTAGGTGGAAAGAGAATTAACACACAAACCCTCCTCTGCCTTCCACACGTGTGCTGTGGTGTATATATCCACACATACATCCACACATCCACCTCATGCTAAATAAATAATTTAAAACTTATTTTTAGAAATTAGTGTTTTGGTTTAAAAGTTAGCAAGAAACCTATTGGGTAAAAATTAATCAGAGAACTTGAAAGTTATGGTTAACTTTAATCACATGCTAGAAAATTCATTTTTAAGAGTCAGCACCAGTCAGTATTGTTCATCTATGTTAAACTGTGCATTTTGCCAACTCCTTTCAAATGACTATTTAAGTATTCCAACTGTCCTTTACACTGCAGTGACACAACTTGCATTGGTGCCTTCCTTTATTTTGCTTAGTCATTAACTTTGCTTCATAGTTAATTAAATTGCATGAAATATAATTAGCTTAGTTTTGAGTGCGGAGGAATCAGTGAGAGAAGAGAACACATTCAAGTTTTTGTGGTGAGTAGATACGAAACTGTATTTGTGTCGGTGCCAGCCCTGGAGGCAGCAGGGAATCTCTGCGATGGGGCAGCCAGCCAGCCTGGGATCCGAGCCTATGCTGAGCACAGAGGGCTTGAATCTACCTTTGAGACCATACATTGAAGTCAGGCGTACTCACTGTGGTTGGGGCACATGTGGACTTAAGAGGGAAGATATTGAGAACTTGTAGAGCCCAAGAAGGGTCAGGGACAAGTCCCTTTCCTTTGTTCACTGGTATATCCAGCAGCGAGGCATCCTTAAGAACTAGGGCACTGCAAGAAAGGAGACATTGATAGTCAGCCAACATCATTCTCCTACCTCAGGAGGCTCATAAGTGCTTTTTGTCAGACTTGCAGGCTCAAAGCTTGGCGAGATGAAGATGCAATAATTTGCCCCACCTGGCAAACTGTGACATAGAATCATTGGCATGCCTACACCTGACTACTGCTGGCAGTGATTAATTATGTATTGGGACAGCAGGATACTGCCAAGTGAGGTCATGGGCAGAGTGCTGTTCTATTTATGCTCCCTGCACTTCCAGGGTGATATTTTAACTCTAAAACAAAGCTGCATGACATTTAGCAAGTAAAGAGAAAGGAGAAGCCAGATTAGGGAGATGTCTGCACATATCCATTCATTAATTCAGTCTTTCATTCAACAAATACATGTGAACACCTTAGTATGTAATTACTTAGAGGGAATGAATATTCATTCATCTTTGAAATTCAAATTCCATTTTTGCTAATGAACAGCCCAATGTGTTTATCAGAGGTACAGAGTTAGCAGTGGTAAAAATTAATTTAGATCCTAAACTTCTTTTTTTTTTTGTTGTTTGTTTGTTTGCACAGTTCTTCAGGTGTCTGCAAAGGGGGCTGAAGGCTGAAGTTGGCTATGAGTGAGGGAGCATCCTCTGATGGGGCAAGGAGTAGTAGATGCAGGAAGGAGGTGTATCATTTTCTCTGAGACTTGGGAGCTCAGCCCTTGAGAGCTCTCTGTTAGAGCATGCTGTATTGTTGATATTAATTGGTAGTCTCTGTGGAGTATTTACAGTGTGCTGAGTTGTGTAGTAGAAAACTGATTTCTTCCATCATCATAGTAGACCCTGCCTGGCAGGGCTAAGTGTCCTCCGTGTAGCCAGCCTGGAGGGCCCCACAGACATAGCTGCACACTACCCTTTGGTGGGAAGGATCCCTTGGTCCTTTGCTCTTACAACCCAGCATAAAAAGCAGCACAGAATTCTCACCTGTCCCAGATAGTCTAGAAACTCAACCTGGAGAATTCATATTCTTATTACACTATGGTTGTTTGGCCTTTGGCAAATGTTTCAACGTTTGCCTAGGGAAAACATAAGTAACTGTGCCAGCATCAAATACATATTTTCAGTTTTAAGTGGTTACATGGCCAGTCTTCCAGTTAATAGGGACTTCACATTTTAAAAATGACTTAGGGTTTTCTATGTAGAGTTGACTCCCGAGTAAAGGAGCGTTTTTACATAGATTACTCTGAAGTTTCTAGAGTCTTTTTAAGTTGTCTGAGACTTTCATATATGCATGTAATGTGTTTTGATCAAATCCACCCCCTGTCCACTCCCCTCATTTCTTCCCTATCTTACCACCATGTCTCCTTGCCAACTTGATGTGGTCTTGTTTTAAATTCCAGCATGCATGCCCACGGGAGAAAGGCCATCAGCTGGAATGTGGGCAGCCTGCTGAGGGTCTCTGAGAGGGGAAGGCAGGCATAGTTTTGCTTTGTTTGGTTTTTGTTTTTTTGCTTTTGGCCAAAGCTACCTTTATGGGTCCTACAGTTCCAGACTGTCTTACAGACATGGCCTTCCTGGCCCAGCCTCCTGACTGCTACAAGGTTAAGTTATGGGTAATCATGCCTGGTCCCAGAGTATTATTTGTATTTTTTATTTTATTATAATCATGAAAATAGGATCAAATATATATTATATATACATATATATATGTATGTATATATATGTGTGTGTGTGTATGTATGTTGAAAAAATCCTATATATCTAAAGCAGTACATTTGCACAAAAAAAATAGAAAATAATGCTACCTACAAAAGAAATAATATTTTAGGCCATTTGGGAATAAGATTAAAAGATGTGTAAGACCTCTGTGGAGAAGTAGGATATATATATCAAACCATAAATGCAAGTCAGTCCATTTCAGATCATTTCTTGTGTCCTAAGTGTACAATAATTGTATGTAATCAAAACAATAAATGAAAAAGATATTGTCAGCAGAAGGGGAACGGGAGAGCTGGAGGCGAGGGAGAAAGTGGTATCATTTTATTTCAGTTATAGACCCATGTTAAAATAAATTTAAAAAGGAGAAGTTTTAAAGAGAAATATACGTCAAAACATTCCTCTTTGCAGTCCCTTGGACGTGTTGTTTTGTGACTGTATAGATAGATATAGATATAGATATGGATATGGAGATGGAGATATAGGTATAGATAGATGGGGTAATGTTCTTCTGTGTGTTGTAAGTGTCCCCACATTAGGCCATATACTTGCATACCCGTACATACCTATGTACATACATACATACAAACAAACATAGAACAGATAATTTAAATATTCAGGTTTTAACAGTAATGAGCTATCTCACACATTTTCTCCCTCTTATATTTTAGAATGTTGAGTCATAGCTAGGACACAGGCATAAATGTCCATCTCTTCCATTTTATTCAGGTTCTTTGGTTGTGTGTGCACACATACATATTAACATGTACAAATTAGAATGTAGAACAGGAGCACCCAGCCCGGACTTCCTGTCCAGGAGCCTTTTCCATTGCCTGATCATTTATTTTTGTCTGACTGTATTATGGTTGACCTGCAGAAGTGAGCACAGGCCCGAGTTGCTTCCCTCTACCTCCTTGGCTTCCTTGCTCAATGGTGAGCAAGCTTAGCTTGGCCTTCCTATCCCGAAATTTGCAGTTCTACTTTGCATTTGTGTTCTGTCAGTGATGTTTGGTGGCTTAATGGTATCCGTCCGTAGCCTTGCACTCTTAGTTTGGGACACCGCTTTCTTGGGATGGTTTCTTTGATCCTCTTTGCTGCTTGTCGCTCACCTCCTAGGATACCCTCGCCATACCCTGCATGACTGCCTTCCTGTCTTTTGCCAAGAGCTGCTTCTTTCTTTAGCCCCTAGTAGGGAGGGTGGTATGCCCTTCAGCAAGAGCCCTGAGAGTCTCAGAATAGGACATCGGTGTGATCATGTCCACCCAGGAGAGATCCCACTTCTCACCCCTACCTCCACACTTTTCTACGAGTCCTTTCATAGGGGTCCTCCTCAGAGACCCTTGCCTGCCTGTGGGTTAGGGCTGTGGACCTATGTGTCTCCCTAGTAGGTATATCTCAGACCATGCTGTCTTGGGGGCCGGTAGGTGCAGCAACAGTACAACAGTTAACAAGGGTACCACCCTTTGTTCCCAGTATGGTTTTGCAGCAGGTTAGACACTCAGAAGGTCTTCACTTAATACTGCAGGCCTCCTGGTTCATAAGTAGCTAAGAAAGAATACCATTCAGAAGAAACTGCAGACAAAAAAAAATCTTGGTTTTTAGTACCTTTAATCGTACTTTTTCCCTGCTTTGTTTTGAATAAGAGGCCCTGCAAATTCTGTGGCACTTTCCTTTCGGCATGGCGTTATCTTCAGCAATCATCCTCTATACACAGTGCCCGCTTGTTTTCATTGCATCATCCTATATTTGCCTCAAATCTCAGTGATATAATGAGAAGATATTCAGTGCGACTGTGTGGGGAATAGACCAGCACAAAACCCATAATGATATAAATATGTGGTGGAAAATTACAATAAAACCCTTGCATCTTCCACTTTAATTTTGCCTCAAGGAAATGGCAAAATGCCCAGCTGGCTATAGCCAGTTCCAAATGCTCTGCCAAAACTACTAGCTGGTGAGAGAGATAGTTTGTTGAGCAACCGCATCTTGGTGTCTGGCTGGAGGTTTGGGGATTGAAGTTTCAAAGCTAGAACAGGTGCCTGCCACCTGGAAGCATTTCCTTGAGTACCATGCTAATATCAACACAGTAAGACCTAGTGAGATGTATTCTAAATAACATTGAGAGTGCGAAACATGTGTATATGTATCTGTTGAAATCCAATTATAAGTAGGCCTGAATTACTTTCATTTGGAATTTAAAGAGATATGATTTGTGTCTTGAAACAATGAATGGCTTTTAGTTAAAGGCCTGTGCTAATGGAAAACATTTAGATAAAATTAACAGACTTGAAAATATGCCAACACAGGCTGAAGTCCTAGCATCATCCATTTAGACGGCTTCACCTTAGACCCATGCAGAGTTGCTGAGGGCATGGTGAAAAAATGAGAAGGTTCGATGACCACGTTTCAATATTAGTGCCCAAAAGGTGTCTCTGAAACACGTATTTTCTCGTGGCTCTAGGAAAACATCCAAACACCCGAGTGTCTCTTGCCTCATGAAGGCATTACCTTGTCTTCAGCTGGTGTCTCTCTTTTTCCTGTACTGTCCCATTTGCCTTGGGTACCTGCATATAAGTTGCGCTGGGATCCCCGAAGTTCCCAAGATCAGGTTTTTGTTTCAGGCCCATCTAACAATTTGAACAGCAGCTTCCCAGCACACATCTAAGCAGACCCCTTTGTTTGTCCTTGGCCCTGACCTGCATGTTCCCTGCAGGAAGAGTTCCTTGGCTGCCCTCTGGCACAGACTGCAGAGTTCAGACTGTCCCCTCTCCGTGCGCTTCCTCCTGCAGAGGCCCGAGGGCCAGGGAAAGGAAGCCCCTGAACATGGGATTAATGAGAATGTATTTGCATCTTTCCTTTCCTAGCCTAACCTCCTTCTCCCAAACCTATTGTTAGCTCCCCAAGCAAGAGCAAAATAAACTGATTTGATTGTCACCCTTGCTCCTACTTACTTTGTAAAGTTGCTAATTAGAAGCAAAATGTCCAATCAATCCTGTAGGAAGAAGAAGGAGGCCCAGCAAGGGGCCCCGATAATCTGTAAACTGGGTGATTAATGTGAGAATAATCACGATTCTGTTGTCCTTGAGAGTTTGTGTTTTTTCCTTTTCTTTGTATTGCAGGCAGATAGACTGTGTCCCCAGCAGTTGGTGCCATTTCTTGACTGACTTGGCCTTTCTTTCCTGGTGTTTATTTGCCAGGCTGATTGGTTTTCTTTCCACACGGTCACAAGCATGGCTGGCTGCTGTGACTTTACCTCGGAATCCATTATGATCCCAAAATGTTCCTTCCATTTTCAAATTTTTCCATTCCCTGGCTTGTCCGGCCTGATCCCTTTCCTTTCACCTCCCCATTGCTTAGTCCCCCTCGTTGGCAGTTTGCAGGGCTTACATCACCTACTGGTGAGTCACATTTCCTGTTAATATGCACGGTGCCCCTGTCTCAGAGTCAGAGCCTTTGCTCTGAGGCGGACTGACAGGACAAGCCCTTGCTTCTTCAGTTAGGAACTTAACAACTCTCTGACCTCAGACAAGGGATTTAACTCCCTGGATTCCTCCTTCCTCCACATCCATAGCATGAGGATGATGGTAAAAATCCTACTTAGCAAAGCTTCTTGGGAGAAATTCCTTACTCTGCATATTTTGTTTAGAACAGTGCCCTGCACATGGGAACTGACACCTGGAAACTATTCTTATTCCTTGAGTTTGGTTCAGTTACATGATCACTATTGCCATTCTTCTCTCCACAACATCCATTCCTATTCCAGACGACAGCTAGGATTCTTGGACATTGTCAGACAACAGTACTCTTTGAGCTAAGTCTAGTATTACTGTTTTCTTCTTTCTTAACTCCTACTTTCGTAAACACCCCATCAGCCACTGTGTCGGACTTTTCTTTTTCTTCTGACTAATCTAGTGCAGTTAAATCTTGCTACCTCAGGCATGGTCTGCTGACTAATGACAGACATCACCTAGGGGGTTGTGGGAATCCAGATCAAGGGCCACATCTCAGATTAACTGACTAAGAGTCTGTATTTACATAAAATCTCCAGGTGATTATGAAGCACAGAAGGTCTACAAAGAACATTGTTTTCGCTCCAGTCTGTGTCTGCAGCAATGTAGTTTTGCCCTAGGGAAATGGGAAGAGCCAACCCGAATTCTGTTTTAAAACATGATATCGACTGTTTCTACAAGTGTAGCACTTTAAGCCCTATGAGATTTTTCTGGAAAACTCCCGTTGGCGTTCTCCTGGGTGTAATTGTTATCGATTAACACCATGATTAAAAGTGCAACTCTGGTCTACTGGGAGGTTTAGCTCATTGAAAGTAAAAAAGACACCATCTCATTGATTGGGAGCCCCCAGTCACTCATTCTTACCTTTTCAGAAAACACTTCAGATAAATAGCAATAATCTTAGCAGTGAGAGATTTGTCTCGAGGGATAATCTTTCCAACAATGACTTGCATTGATTAAGTTCATTGCCTTTTAACTGTTCACTTTGTTGCTGTGGCAACTGTTTTAAACATCAGGAGACATTTTCTTAGTTGGGATTCTAAGTGAAGAAAGTAACACAAAGGCACCTTAGGCTTCCTGTACTCCGGGGGCAGCCCTTGCTGAGAAGTTCATGTCTTTGTTGTTCCCTAACTATTGCTTTGCTGAAATAAGGCTCTAGAAAGGAGACGTTGCACACGTTTTCAAGGTAACAGCATACAGAAGAGTTGAGTTGCTTCTGAGATCTTGTTGTCCATGTTAGAAGACAAGAGTCAGGCATATTAGTTGAAGAACTTTCTCTTTGACCTTTCCTAACATGTTTCTAGATAGTTCTCTTGCTTCTGGCATTTGTCTGGTTATTTATGGGTTGCAGGAACATTTTTAACCCCAGGGCAGATGTTAAAAATGATATTTAGAAATGAAAATAATTAATATAAAATGATGTGTGAAAGTTATAAAACAGCAGGTCAGTAATTAAAACACAAAACACCTTTGTGTTCTGAGTGGCTAACCTCCAGCAAGCTTTCCAGGTGCTCTGAGTTCAAGTTGTACTTTCTGTTGCTGTGTTGAGTATCTCAGTTGTTGAAAGACAAGGGGTTATTGGTCTTACAATTCCAAGTTAAAGCCCATCATTTTGGGGAAGTTGGAGCAGAAATTTAAGAAAACAGTCAGATCCATAGTAAAAAGCAGATAAATAGATGAATGGAGCCAGACGTGCTTGCTTGCTTCCTGGCTTTTGGCTAGCTTTCTTTTTTCTTACATTGCTCAGGACAGGACCACATGCCCAAGGAATGGTACTGTCCACAATAGGCTGGGTCTTCCTACCTACATCAATTTATCATTAAAGACTAGCCATTTCAAACATGCTTATATGAACCTGATCCAAGCAATTCTTCATTTAGAATATCTTCCCAAGTAGTCCTAGGTTTGTCAATTTCACAAATAAAATTAACCTGCATATAGGTCTAACCAAGAGACCAGACAATCCTCATGATTGCCCTCTCTTCAAATGTCACATTTACTTCTTCAGAGTTCATCATCAAACTGCTTGTTCCTTTTCAGCATTCTGTGACTGCCTGTTTAGACTATTGCAGTAAGTTCTCTTGACTAGGCACCACTTCAACTATCCATCTTAATAATCTAATTATGCCACTTCAGAGGACCAGAAATAAAACAAAGCAAAAGCAGGAATAGTCTAGTGGCTTCTTCCTATTGCCAGTAAACTTCTAGTTTGGTCATTTAATATCTTTCAAAATTATTATGGTTAACCTTTAATATATTCTTGTATGTTTACTTGGTATGTCATGATATTGTCGTCAGTTTCTGTATTTGTGTATTCCTAGTCTTTGGGCATTCACCTATGCCTTTCTCCACCTGGAATGTTATGTCCATATTTCTGCCCATTTCTTTATGCTCCATTGATTTCCTGAAGCCTCTGAGCCCTTTTATCTTTCAACCCTCAAGTTTGATTCAAAGAGCAATGTTTTTCAGAGGTACATAAAAATGGCAGTTATGTATAGTCTGGTTCCTATAGCTGTAATTTCTAGTGCTCAGATTTTAAGCTTCAGGGAAAAAATGTTTCCTATCCGTTCTGAGTTATCATGAATCATAAACATGGACCAGAGTGCATCCTGCGCAGTTCATAGTGATGCTGGTTAATATTTCCTAGGGAATTGTCTCTGTGTAAGAAGATCTCCGCTGAGTAGAGTCAGAAATGGAAGGATTCCCAATTGCCTCAGAACCGAAACTTAAGGAACTGTTTAATCTTGACAGATATGCTATCCAGGTTATGGGAAAACCTCGCTGTCTCAGTTCACCTGATAGGGATTTTTCCTTTGATAATGTGATATAACCACCAATGGATTCTTCGGACTCCAGTCTACAAAGTTCCGATGGACTGAGTTACAGTTTTCCTTTACATCATTTTCCATTCTAACAGTGTGATCCTAAAGGTGATAGATACTCTGTTACCTTGTTTTACATGTAAATTTAGCAGGGTCCTCCTACCTTTGTTAATTTGTCAGAGCATTCACTGCAAAGTTCAGGTCTGCAGGCCTGCCTCCTATAACCCTGGGTTTTAGATGGCTGATCTCAGGGTCCTGTGTTTGATTTTACCTGTGGCTTGTGAATATTCCTTTTGTCAGAACCTGTGTTCTTAAGTTGTTTCATGCCTTAGAAGTGTTCATTTTTGTATTCTTTTAGTAGTATATCTGTTTTATGCTTAGCTACAAAATCATTTTGTAATAATCAGGATGAAGTATTTAGAAATTTGAACTATTTTTTATTCTGGTTTTTCTGTTTTCTCAAGTAAAATTGTTTTTAAATATAAAAGTTAACCTACCTTCTTCCCCCATTCCCTCTCTCTTTTTCTCCTTCCCTCCCTTCCTCTGGCCTTTTTCCTTCCCTCTCTTCTCCCTTTTCCTTCCTTCCCCTTTTCCCCTTCTCTCCCCTTCCTTCTTTAGTCCTCTCTTAATTCCTCTTTTCCTCTCTTCCTTCTTCCTTACTTCTTTTCCCCTTCTTTCATTCATTTCCTTCCTCCCTCCCTCCCTGCTTCCTTCTATAGACATTTATGAATGGCATCCTGCCTTCTAGGAATATATCAAAAAAATAAGCGAGAATACAGTTCTTAGACACACAGCCTCTAATAATATAGATGCTGCCATTCACTGATTGTCTGGTTGTTCATATAGTCCCTTAAGCATCTAAAACTTCAGTTTCAATATCCCCAACTCTTTTATTTTCAAGTAAGAATACTCTGAAGAGAAGCCACAAAGCAGGCAATGTTATAGAATTGCCCTTAGGAGGACCACCGGTGTATTTCCGAAGGATTTGGCTGTGGATGCTACCTCAAGGAGAGTCAACAGCAGAAGGAAGGAAGGGAGCATCATTTATTTACATCTCCCATCCTCACTTCATTCACTTATATTAGCAAAGAGCTGTACTTTAGAATGTGGGTCTGACGGACAGCTGGGACCACACACTGCGATCTAAGTCATCCTTGCATTTGTGTTTATTGAAAGCAAAATTCTTACTGAAGGTCTGGTGATGGCTGGTCAGTGTACTAAGAAGGGAAGGTTGTGTGCTCCTTTCTTACAGATTGTTTTAGGGCTTTCCGTGGAAACATTTGTAAGCAGATTAATATCTTTTGTCAGTAAGCTTGGAGTAAACAAAAATGCACCATAGATCAACGTGCTTGCATGGAGTCGGGGGCTGGGGGAGGGATGGAAGGAGATTATTTTCTTTTTAATTTTTTACTTTTACCAGTTAACTTATTTATTTATTTTTACATCCTGATCACACCCTTTCCTCCCTCATCTCTTCCAAGTCTCTCCCTCTTACCTCCCAACTATTTTCTTTTTTGATGAATTGACTACATTGCTTGATATATGTTCTGACAAATGCCAGATATTACACAATATCGTTTTGGTATCACAGATTCACAGATTGAAAAAGTACGTGTTTTAAAGCCTGCTCGCTCTCTCTCTCTCTCTCTCTCTCTCTCTCTCTTCCTCTCTCTTCTCCCTCTTTCCTTCTCTCTGTCCCTCCCTCCCTCCCTTTGTTTTTGTCTCTGATATAGTATTTTTTTTTCTCAAAATAGGAATGGTTTCCTGGAGTCTTATCAGGTCGAAATCAAGCACGGGGTGAAGGAGATGGATGAGGAATTGTGTTTCGTCTTTAGATTGATTGAAAGCCACAGAGGCACACTACCTGAAGCTGTACTGAAATGTGCAGTCAGTCCTCCAGGGCAAGTTCTGTTCTATGAAATTACCATAAAAAAATGACACTCATACTTTGCCCCCAAGAGAAATACTAGGTTAGCTTCTATGAGCCTCCGCTCATATGTCTGTGACCTCATCAGTATATAATCTTGTTTCTGTTTAAAGGCAACTTTTCTACCATGCACATGGCCCACCACAGGATATGGTATGTCAAAACTCAGGCATACTGCATCACTGTTTTTGCTGGAGTTACAGGGAAGCTCTGTGGACTATGTTTGTGGAAGCTTTGAAACAGTGTGATAACAGAGAAACTACATGCTGACAGGTGGAGACTCAGTGAATCATGGAAAGAACCCTTGCTGACAGCAAAGAGGAGAAACCAAGGGCTGTTCCCTGGGAATGAGACACCACATAGCTACTTTTTGACCACCATGTGCAAGTACCATTGACCCCAAAGCGCTGCATGTAGTGATTTGAGAATTATAATACATTCTAGTGAGTGACTGAGTTCAGAAATAAGGAATTGGCAAATAGTTAGGATATGTTAAAATAATTTAGGTGTTTCTGGAAGGTAAACATTTGTACTTAACTCCCCAAAGTCAGTCTCTAAGATTCTGAAGTGTTGCTAAAGAAAGACGTTTTGCTTCTCAACATCTCATGTTCATTTGCAGGATGCCTTAATATACATTTAGTACTCCCGTCTTTGCAGCCATTTTTAGGAGACAAGAATATGTGCAATAAGCAAGAGAAATCCAGCTAAGGCACTATGTCCTCCTTGGGAACCCTGATCATTTTCTTATGTCTCGTTTAAGCCTCTTAGATACGATTGATAAAATCCACCTTCATAAACCTGTAACTCACAGTCCAAGAAGTTGGAAAGGTTGGCAGAGTTGACTCATTGTAGGGTCACTTTTTGAAACCACTGACTCAGTCCACTGAGCTTCCTACCTTTTAATAATTTTTGTCTTATTGGCATTTGTCAAGGGTTTTGCAAGCCTCCAAGTTTGGCTCTTGCAAACTATCAATACTTTTAGCTTCACACTAAACGTTTAAGTCTCTATTCATCCGAGGCTTCATCAGTATACATTTGTTTGCATACGAGTTCTGAATTAGTATTCCTGGGCTTCAGATTCCAGATCAATGAAGAATCCCTCCTCCTACCATACCTCCAGAGAAGGAAATTCCAGATCCACTGTCTATCCACTGAGGAAAAAATGAGAACTCAGAGGCCCAGATGAGATTCTTACACAGAAAAGAAGTAGACGTAGTGATGCAACACCTAAAACAAAGGCTTGGTCACTTCTATATGTGAAAAGTCACTGTAATACTTTTTTTTTCAGTCAGTTCAGAAATTAGAATGGGAAAATACATTTATATTATGGCAAGTACAATTTATTTAAGATGAGTAGAAGGGTACACTACCAAAGGACTTTGATATGAATATGTATGACCTGATAGAGGCATAAGAAGCAAATTAGGGAATTAGCATGGGCAATAATCATGTTCACATAGTGATACTCTTGGAAGGAATTCTATTAGGTAGTCAGGAGATTTATCCAATTGCTGTTTGAAATTAAGGATACCGAGATCCTTAATGCTGTGGGCTTGCATTTGAAAGGCTCACTCATCAAGATCTTTAGACACATTACATTTGCTTTTGCAAATTAGAAGCTCTAACTGCAGATGCAAGTGTATATTGCCATGTGTGGAATTAATGCTTCAGACAGCTCATGAATATGCATGTGTATTTTGGTGGAGCTTCTGCCACAAGAGTCTGAAAAGCAGTAGGAAGTGGGTGGAACTGCGTGGAACTGCATATTGCTGTCAGAAAAAGTGCAGTTCTCAAAGGAATAAAGTAGAGGGACAAATTTTCATTTCAGACATGGCTTGGAATATGTAAAAATTTTGAAACAAGGGTGAAAAAAGAAGACCCCGATATCAGTCCATTTTAATTGTTGAAAGCCCTGGTGACACTTTTATAACTTGTAAGTGTTCTGAAGCCCAGGCTTTCTATTTAATTAAATGTTTGTACATCTTCATAGTGGTTTCTGGAGTATCTTGTTTTAGCACATACAAGAGTTGTTTGTTTTTAGTGCTGTATTTAAAAATTGAGTATCTATTGTTTGGGTTCAGCTTAGATTTTAGTGGGAGGTTTTAATGCCACCAGGATTTTGGTATTAATGAACAATTTCCTAAAACCATCTGGGTTTGGCAAAAAGAAGCAAAGGCGAGGGTGGAGCACTTGCTGCCTCACAGTGGTGCTACATTCCTTCTGGGCTGTGGGACTTGGGCTAAATGAGGATCACTATGGGGCATGACTGCATCTCCAGTGGCTTGTGCCTCTGGAACAGTAGAGATGCAGGATGCCTAAGCCCCTGGAGCTCCTTCTTACTTGTGGGAGGAATGGTCTCCAACTAATTGTGGAACCCATGGGTAGTTTGAATTTTTACTTGTTATAATCGGTGCAGAGTCCTTTCTTATATAAAAGCTAGGATATTTGAAGAAACCTTGTTACATAAGGATAAGTTTGTGTCACGGTCTAGCTCTGATAGGATAAGATATTTATGATTCATATTCTGTAGCAGTACAATTCTTGTATTCCATACAGACACGATAAACCAAGTTAATAGTTTCCAGAAGCTATTAAACCTCAAGTTTATATAATGGTAGATAATGGCATCATTCCTCTATCTCTGCTTTACTAAATAATATTTATTGTATTTGGCTAGGCACTTATCACAAAAGGAATCTTAGCCCATAAATTGTATTCATTTTTCATTTTAGTCAGAAACATTAATATCATCCTAAAACATTACCTGAAATTAGTATAGGAATGTGACAGGAATGAGTTCTCCTTTAGGGTCTATGAGTCTGTAGCAATAGGCCATTAGCCAGGTTTACAGCATCTCCTATTAGTGGGCCTTAAATCCAATTAGACAGCTGTGGTACTCTTCAAGATGAAAGTGCAGCTATTAGACCATTGGAGATATCTTGCCTGGGCCCATCATCAGGTTTCAACACTAACCTTCTAGGTCCGTTCATTGTTTGGGGTTTGGTTTTCATCTCATTAGACCTTGCTTCAGTGCACTGAACACAGTGAATCTTGCCAGCTGTCTGTAACCCACTTGCTGTTTTTTTTTTTCCAGACCTTATAATATTAGAGGGTTGGAGGAATAAGGGTTCAGTTCTTGTCTCTGCTTGTGTATCTTTGGGAATCTCATTCAGTCTTGTGACATTAAATATCATTTACAGGCTGATGGCTACTAAATTAATGTCATTAGCCCAGAACTAACTACAAAACATTCAATTTTTCTATTTTGGAAGCTACAGGAATTTCTGCCTCCACATCCAAAGAATTTAATGAACAAGTTCATCTTTTTTCAAAAGAAAAAAAAAGTAGGCAGTCCTATGAAGTGACAAATAATTAAAGAATATAGTTAAGAACTTTCATATTGTTGTAATTAGTCACTCACACTAATTTCCATATTTAGGAGTTGAGGAATTTAAGATAGACAAACTAGAATCACTCAATTCAGGAAAGCACACCATACACATTTAAATGATTTTTATGCATACTTGTTGATTGCTATTTCACATTTAAGGTTATTTACCTAACAAACTAATTCATGCCAACATAATATACCCTGTAATCCTATTGGGAGATACCATTTAGCCAGAGAAATCATTTGCTTGTTTAGAAGAGTGTTACAAATATGCATATCACCTTTACTTATGAATCAGTACATAAAGGAAAGTATAGAATTTTTAATTAGGGAAAAACCAAGTATACTAATATAGCCAACTAACATTCATGAAATAATATGACTCAGTTATGTTTGTTCTGTTTTTGACTTTCCTTTTCACCTACCCACCAAAAAAAAAGCAGCTAATGTTAATCAGAAGTTGAGTTTATAACTAAAATATGCATTGTACAAAATACTGATTTATGTTTATGTAATTGTTTGCAGTAATGGTTTTAATATCTGCAACCAAGGAAACTCTAAAATAATTAACCATGATTCTGCACTTGGTAAATTCTGCTATAGCTTCCAGTTAGAATAGATTTTCTATTTGAGAGCAATTCCAGGCTGATTCATTCATTTGACCATTAAGTCACCAAAATGTTTCATTTCCCAGTAAGCACCACAAGTGCAGCTCATGCTGGAGAGAGGAAGATGTTGAGTTAGAGCCTCTAAACAGGCCTGTTGGTAAATGAGTATTAGGTGAGAATGAAGTGGCAACGTGAATCAGTACACATTGCTGTACAAAGGAGGCAACTGTAGAAAGGAAGGTGACTTTTTTCTTCAACTCTTTTTTATTCAGTAAGAATGACACTACTAAAATAGACTGGAGAATTAAATGTATGTATGTATGTATGTGTATATATATATATATATATATGCATATATATATACAATATCTTTAAATATATGAAATAAATATATGAAAAGATTTATTGTGTGACATTTCCTATCCTTCCTCTTTACTTACAATCTCAAAATATTTAGGAGTTTGATGTACTACTGAGACATTTAGCGTGTAGAAAATTGAAATTGAGGTAAATTTAAAGAATTCACAAAAATACAAAAGTACTATTGAATGGACAGATGGTCGTAAACATTAAGAAAATTAAAGTAATTTAAGTGTATCTCAAAGCTGAAGGAAAGTATCCATCTTAAGGATACCACTAAATAAATAAAGCCATTGTGTCGAATTGAATTACACACACACACACACACACACACACACACACACACACACACACACACGGATCTATTCTGTCTGCCTATCTCTCTGTCTATCATCTATGTTTATGAGTATTTTGCCTGCATGTATGTATTTGCACCATGCATATGCATGAGGAGGAAGTTTGGTCCCCTAGCACTGCAGTTACAGACAGTTGTAAGCTGTGATGCGGTTGCTGGAAACAGAACTTAGGTCCTCTACTAGAGGACTCTCAAGGTTTGAGCCCTATCACGAGGGCTCTACTTCATTTCTTTTTCAAGTCTAAGGAATTTTTTTTAAGTAAGATTGAATGAATGCTTATCTTTTACTACTTAACTCAGAAATACCATTCATAAAATGATTATTTGAATACAGTCCTGCTTCAGTGTATGATACCCAACTGTGTAAGCAAAAACAAACAAACAAACGAACAAACATCAATGGTTTTATGTTTTCAACTTCTCCAGAAAACACTGCATTGAGAAGATGTCCTTTATAGACTATGGGATGTAGGAACACAGTATCTTAGGACAGGTGAGGTCCTGGTAACAGATTGTGTTTACTTTAAGCAAAATGTAACTCATTAGATTCATCTGGAAGCAGAAAAAAGTAAACAGCGTCTTTGTCATTGTAGTCTAGATTATTTTAAATTTATAATCTTTTTTATTTCTTTTCTGTAGATAGTTTCTTCCTACCAGCATTTAAAAAATGACTACCGCATATATGAATATACAATCGGATGTGTCTTTAAGTGCAGTTACATTCTCTATCCTGAAGAAACACCTACCATTTAAGCCAAATTACAGTGCTCCCAGGAGCAAAAATAGTCTTTTGTTACTCCTATATATTTATGCATATTTTGCTTTTATTTTAACCACAAGAACTTTTTCCAGTTTGGCAGCGCTAATAATCAGCAGATTGTTAGTTTTTTTTTTTCATGTGTAGTGTAAAATCTGTTAAAAAGAACTTGATTTGTAGCTGTCTCTATTTTGCCATGTTATCTCCTTGAATGTTTAATGCATTTTATTTTGTGAGCAGATCTCACTGAGTTCCGGAACATAAGAAGAATGTGTGATTTTTTTTTTTTTTAAAGCAATGGCCTAACGTTGGCGCCACACTTACATTGGCTGTGTCCACCGCCTGCTAAGTGAACTTGAATTATTTGCCTGCCTCATGCATTTCATGCTTAGTGCCTCCTCTTCCCATGTACTGCTGTGCTCACACTTTGTGAGCGTCCCTTTTCTTTAGGGAACACACCTTGTCATTTGGCTCCTGTGATTCAGCATCACTCCATCCTGGCACTTAGGGTGTTTACAGAATGGCAGCTGTTGTCACTAAAATGGAAAAACTCTTCACTTCTTACTTGTGATGATCAGCGAATTTTAGTGTCCTGACTGAAGCGTTTCTAAGTACAAATGTACCCAGTACTGTTCTTGGAAATTTCCAATGTTTAAAAAAGTTCTTTACAAAGCAATACATGAGAGAAGCTGATGTTCAAAGCTTCAAGTGTCATCAATATTTTATAATTATACTAAAATATTTCTCATTTTTCTTAACTGTAAAATTGTAGCATGAAATTTGATTTCTTGAAAATCATTTTATTTTAATATTGTTTAATGGTTTAATCTATGTTTGGGATATAATTTATTTATGTTTGGGTTCTAATTTTATAAAAATTAGTTAAATTATTAAATAAGAATATTGACATTTTATGGCCTAGTTGGCCATCATTGGGAAGAGAGGCCCCTTGGTATTGCAAACTTTATATGGCCCAGTACAGGGAAACACCAGGGCCAAGAAGTGGGAGTGAGTGGGTAGGGGAGCAGGGCGGGGGGTGGGGTATAGGGGACTTTTGGGATAGCATTTGAAATGTAAATGAAGAAAATATCTAATAAAAAATTGGAAAAAGAAAAAAAATAAAAATAAAAAGTTTATACTTTTATAGTAGTAACAACCTTGTATTATGTGAGGAATTTTTTATGTGTAATTTATTTCATTGGGAGTAAAGTATGAGTACACTATCACTTTTGTAATCTATAACATGTGGGTTATATACATTCTGTTTATAGTGTGGAAGTTATAGAAAGTATACTTTTACAAGAGGTAATACTGAAGTGATTGGCCTTACTCCATTTTGTTAAGCTAGAACTTTGATATACTGCTAATGGCTTTGGTACAACCACTTTAGAAAATGGTCACATAGCACCTTGGTCAGGAGATATCTGAACAAGTAACACATATGAAAGAGCCTAGTAATTGTCTGGGATATGATTACGTCATAGTCCACTAAACCGGAATGATAAAAGAATGAAGTGGCCGAAATGACAGAAAGTTTTACTTGAGCCAGAAGGGTAAGTGTTAAACAATCGTTGTTCTTGTTAGAAAGCGCTACAGGTGTTTAAACACTATACACAGATCTGTTTGACTTTACATCGGGGTATGCATTCACTGAAACCCCACTTGCCCTGATTCAGGCCGCTGAGAAGCTCTACCTGTGACTGAATGCACTGAATGCCATGGCAGAAGCAGTAAGTGTGAAATGTCCTGATTGGAGGGGGCAGGCCTGCTCAGGTTACCACCCACTGTCTCGGTGGTTTCATGCATACAGAGCAATGGTGGGAATGTTATGTGCCTCATCATCAACCCTTTTCCTCTCCTTTGGACTGATGAGATGGACCCGCTGGCATCCATGATGAGCAGTCTCTGATAAGGTGGATGATGGTTAAGCAGCTAAAGTCACCAGGCCCTTTTGGTTGTTATTGCTGAAAATAGAAGGTTTTGCCTGGTCCATCTGATTGTATTTATAATATGACTTAAATGTAGCTGGTCTGGAGAAGAACGGTTCTGTGTTGAACAGCTGTAACTGTGTAACTGTCATTGCCATCACGGTTTTCTCCATCATCATTATCTTCTCATTGAATGGCTGCTATCTATGCTGTGCTCTGAGTCATCTTTACAATATCCACAGTATCTCCCAAAGAAACCCTTTCTAAAGCCCCTTTTTATGATTTCTATTTTCAAATGAAGCTAAAACTCCATTTTGTATTTTCATCCTGTATACCTCTACACTACCATGGTCACATTGGATCCCACAATTAGTAGATTCTTATCTCTGCCCTCATCAAAATGTAAGGCTAAAATCATTCGTTTATGAGAGCATGTAACTTAAATCTTCACACTGCTTGTCAAATGAATGATTGGGTAGCATGCGATCATGACCCTAATGCTGTCATATTCTGCTATGGATAATAGCCTGAGGTGCAGTCAGTCTATCTTCTTTAGAAGGAAAGTTATTCCATAGATAATTTCGACTTACCTGAGTGAAAAACAAATTATGAGCACTGAAACTGAAAACTAGCCTTGGGATGTGGAAATTGTGATACTGTAGGTAAGCTAACTCAGATTGGAATGCTGTGTTGTTGAGTGATTCTAGGATTGCTCAGTCTACTGATGAGTGCCCTAATCGATAGGATGCATCAGACTTTTCTGTTTTTCTTTTCAAAATGCAAGTGTAAATGCCTACAGGTATTTATAGCAGATTATTAACAGGTGCTGAGTACATAATAAACATTCTGTTATTTCTGACATTATGAAAATTAGATAATAATTAGGCTGTATCCAAAATGTACATCTTTCTCATAAGTTGTTCACTCAGCTGTGCATATATTATTAGCAACACGACTTAAAATTTGCATCTTGAAATACAATCTTATTTAGGTGGTGCTTCTAACTAGTGTATATCTTGACTATTGAGTAAACAGAAGAGTTCCAAAACCAAACAACAGAAACAAAATATTTTTAAACAAACAAAATTGTGTTTTGATAAAAATAGTTATTTAGTGGAAAGATTTACACTTAGACTCATTTCCTTTACCTAATGATACATACGCAATCATGTTTTTTGTTTCACTAAGGATTTTTTGGTTGTTTCAAGTAACACTCAAAACCCAGGGGAAGTCCTCAAAGCAAAACAGTCTGAGATAAAGCAAATTGCTCAGGATGCATTTGAGACTCAGAATGACAGAATTCACCAGACAAGAACCCTTGAGCCCAGAGCATTTGGCTATGCCACAGAGAAGGACTCTTATTGATCTTGTGGGGCTGAGGGCCAATCGGAACCTTTCTTCTCCTTCATTTGCAGTCATCTCAAAACAGGGAGGCCTTTGTTTTCCAGCTGAACCACGTATCATGATATAATGTTGTAGGCAAATATGCCTTGAAATAGCCAGTAAACTAACTTTGGCATAAATATTATTTTATCAGCTTACCTCTGAATATACAAATAATATGGTTGTTTCTGAGAAGACAGGAGAAAACATTTTAAAGAGGAAATCTGAAGGTATTACCTTTTGGAAGTATGAGGAAAGGTAATTGCATAACTCAGTGCATTGTCAAAAAAGATTTACAAGTGTTAGATAACATTGTACTCTTTTAAATACAGTTTAGATAAAATCTGTGGGTTATTTCCCCTCACTTTCTAAGTTGTTTTAATGTTTTCTATGGTAATACCATAAAAGTGTTCTTATGTGGTACTATACATGAGTATATAAAATATGAATTTAATATTCAAAATGTTTCTACTTTATCCCCAAAATTGACAGTTGTCATTTGGATCCTTATGTAATTTTAGACTTCATTTGAAATAGTTTTACCCATTACTGCAGTTCACAGGGTTCCCACATGTGCAAGGTAGATTATGGCCTTTCCTCCTGTTACTCTGCCTTCTATCTTCCAGTGATATGAACACTAGTCAGGAGGGAGGAGACCCTCATTAGTATCTGCTTGATTTCTTCACATGGCCCTGTGACCAATCAATGTGCATATGGTATCTGGGGCATGGTAAGTTATGTCTCTGCATGCAATATTGGCATTAATTGAATGGTGTAACCAATGATTTTTCTGATTGAATTTAACACCCACAACACAGGAAGAAACAATACCATGTTTGTTACTATAAATTCTAGCTACAATCTATAACCACTACTATTATTCTAAGTATACTTCATACTAAACTGCTTTCTAAATTTGTATGTTTCTACCTATAGCTTAGTCCATCTCGCAGAGCTCCTCAGAGAAGTTGCTTTGTCTAATGTATGGTTGTTAACAAAGAGATCCATGATTAATCAAAACACAGAGAATAACTCAGTGGAGTGCTCAGTCACAAATGTGGCATCCATGATGCCATCTGTCCCTTATCAAAGAAGAAGGGGAGGACCTGATGTTAGAGCCAGATGTCAGGGAAGGCTGTACTGAAACTGTGTCCTTTGGACACAATCGGACCTTTCCATTCATCAATTCATAGCTGTTGTTGTCTGGACAAGACTAAGCCAGGCAGTCTTTTAGCATGTAGAAGGGGATGCTTATGAGTTCCAAGCCCTAACTGAAGAGCCAGTGTAGGTTTATGGCTACTGGAGGAGGGGAAGTCAATTTCCTTTACAGGCGTTACCCCTGGTAGGACAATCTTGCTCCCTTGGATGGTCCCATACCTGTGAACAAAGTTGAGAGGCTGTGGGGATGTGGGGGGTGGGTCAGGGGGCATTTAAGAAGGAGGTGAATGTGTTAAATACATTGTATGAATTCTCAGAATTGTTAAATGTATTTTAAAATGAACAAAAGGCTCTCATACATTAAAAACAAAGTAAAAACAAAATGCTCTTTAGCCATTACGAAAACATACACCGCCTTTCATGTCCTGTTTAGAGCTTAGCAAGAGCAAGATAAACTAATGTCATAAACAAGAGTCTCTCTGTGCTTCCTAATTGTTCAGGAACCAAACTCTGTCAGGTTCCCTCAGACTCCAGAAAAGGGAATGGCCAGGTGCAGTCTTAGCTTACACTTGCTGACCCAAGATGTCTCAGACAGCAAGCCAGTTCCCTGGCCTTCTGATATAAGATATGTCTAAATATCTTTCTCCTTTGTGTATTTGTTTGTGATGCTGCTGTAAAGATAGACCACAATGTAGTATGAATGAAACTATATACAAAGGCGATCTGAAGAGGTCATAACTTGATTTATCACAGTTTTGATAGATTGCAGTGGCCAGAGATTAAATTTTATATCTGAAATTTGCCTATGTATGATTTATATCAGAATTAATTACATATTATTTTATATTATTTATAGTGTTTAAAATGTATTACACATACTATTCATATTTATGTATAAATCTTCATTTTAGACATTCTATACCATACTATTTGTTTATTAGGCATTTTTTTGTATGTACAAATAGGCAGTGTATAGTTTGTTAGTTTCCTTTTTTTCTCTTTTTTGGTTTTCCAAGATAGGGTTTCTCTGTGTAGCCCTGGCTGTCCTGGAACTCACTCTGTAGAACTCAGAAATTTTGAAATCAGAAATCCCCCTGCCTCTGCCTCCCAAGTGCTGGGATTACAGGCATGTGCCACCACTGCCCGGCAGTTTGTTAGTTTCTTAAACATACGAGTGTGTTGAAGTTAAAATGAGTTAACTGCTGTAATGACTGTTTTCTAAGTCACTTTTTTTTAAATTCCTGAGAACTACAGATATTGATATTAAAAAAACACACGGAAGGGGGACACAAAAGGCTGCATCTGGGAATTACTCTGGAATCTCCTCTGGGGCTAAGGTACACTGGCTATCTTTTACTGTCTTGGTGACATGACCTGCATTTCTCTTTACCTTTGTCCCTTGATTCTTATCTGTTGACACTTCTGTTATTTCCTAATATTCATATAAACAATTACAGAGCATGTGGCTTCCTGTTCATGTCATATTGGCCCAGTTTGGGTGGTACTGGGTCTGGAAGTATAATATTCAGGGATTGATTGACAGAGCTCCCCAGCCCCCAGGAGAAAGCTCATCCTTTTGCAGAGAGCAGGGTGGAACTGAGGTGAGGGCATATTTTAAATTGGTTAGAGAAAGTTTATGGGGTAATCTGAAATATAAACACCTTGTTAAAATAGGCACAAGTTAGGAGGGCTTGCAAAGGGGGGACATATGTTTTAGGCTTGTTATAAGGTATTTCTCCATGACAAGGAAAATGTAGACTACTCAATAATTGTTCTGCTTTGATGATTTTTGTCATCAGAGAGAAAGACATTTGAGTTCTAGAGTCAAAGTAAACTTGCTCCACAGAAACTTGATGACATAAGATATAAAGAGAGAGAGTAAACAACCTCCTTAGCAATGAAGAAATTCAACCTTGAGGCAGACTTGCCACTTAAGATCTTGGAAGCATCAGTAATGACCTCTAAATTTGCTAAAGGACTGAAAATGTTCTAAAAAATTAAAAAGTCCATTATAAGATATGTAACAAGAGCTACCTAAGGTATTTATGAATTACTAATTGATCACTGTAATCTAAAACTTAACCAGTATTGCAAAATCAACTGTGAACCCTTCTAAGCATTTGGAAAAATAGCCGTAATTAATGAGAAATAATTTGGCTTTGAGAATCCGTGAGCCATCACTACATAATGGCTCTACATTCTTTTCAGTAGAACTTTATAGAGAATTTGGATTTTCTTTTACATACTTTTTTTTCCCTATGCTGATTCTTTAAAGTAAATGTAAAAATATAGGCTTGAAAAACATGGTTGCCCTGTAGTTGTAAAATTGACCTATCTAATGAGTGTTGTTTAGTGGGTGGTTGTGACTCCCTGTGGAAGGAATGTAGTGAAATTCAAATTCCCATCCTGTCCTGCCTCACTCAGAAATAAATCAATGGTGTGGGTAAAGACTGCAAGTCCTGCTTGACTGTCCTGGGTTTACCTGCAATGGAGGCTAGTCCAGGACTGCATGGATGCTGGAAACACTCACCAGGTAAGAAGGGAGAGGCTAAGGAACATTATCCTAAGGACTTTGGATATTTATTTTCTTATCAGTAAAATAACACAATCAGTCTTTTGTAGTACAAAACAGTAGGGGCTCACAAACTAGTAACTGATTTACCTCATAGTTGAAGGAATAGAGAAAAAACTTCAGGAAACTTAAAAGTCCGTAATTAGCAGGATTGCCCTTTATTATGTATGAGCCGAAAGTAAACATAAGTATTAAAATCATTCACTTATAAGATGTAATTGTTATTGAAATCAATCATATTAAAACGAAATCAGCTGCTTAACAATTACTGCATGAACAACACAGTTTGAGATTTTTGCTGATTGATTTTCAGATGGCAGTTAATAAGCTAAGCTTCATGGCAAGCTCTGCTCACAGAAAGCTAGTTTAAATATGAAGTACCTCGCAAATTTATATAGAATATTGCAGAATGGAGTGAATGATGGACTCAGTGGAAAATAATAATAAGATACATATGTTGTTATAGAATATACTCACAGGAAGATGCCCTTATATACATATTGCCTACCATATACCAGAGTATATAATATGAAAATTGAGGGCAACATTGAACATATCCTGTAAAAAAAAAACCCTTTTAAGATAATGGAATGTATTAAAGTTGAAGATAAAAATAAATCATACCCTGTTCAGGCATATATTATCTCGAGGTTGAGCGTAAGCATATAATAAGCAGGCTGGAATGCAGAAGATTAGAGATGATTTTCATGGCTCCTCCCGCATAAAAAGTGGCAGATGATATTGATTTCAAGACTTGAGATTACAGCTTTCTCACAATTTAAGACATGCAGGTTATAGATCTTATCTTTTCTCTAACTGAGTTAAACACTGGTGAATTAGGTGGAGTCCTACTCAGGCAGGGGAAACTCAGAATTATAATGATAGGAATAAAATTAACCATAACATGGGTATTTGTTAAAGTTAACCACAACATGGTTGGTTCATTGATCCAATGAAATGTGGAATCTGAGTCTGTGTTGGTTGTGACTGTTGCTGTAGAAGAAGAAAGATTCAGTAGACTTAGGTGATGTGAATTTTGAGTTAATATTGGGCCACCATTGAGAGTAGTGTAACACATTTACACATGGCATGCATATATATAGAAATGTCACACTCTACCATAAATATGTAAGATTACTATGTGTCAATTTAAATAGCTATGTTTTCTAAGTGCATAGTATAAATATAACTAGAAGCCAGCATACAATTTTATATGTATAAAATGTATACACAGTATAATATAAGCCATTCTTTCTTTGAGAATTCATAGAATAGAAAGAAGGACGATCCTCACCTCACTGTAGAATGTTTCTCCCACGATGGTCAAGGGCTGATTAGTTTCCAAACTTCATACACTGAATAGTACCAGTGTTCACAGAATGCTTAGAACATTAAACAAGCATGAGAATAAAAGTTTTATTCTCCTATCCAGCAAATAGCCACAACCTTAAATTCTATGAGTTCCACATCTAAAGACTCTTTATCTTTCATTCCTAAATGCTATGTATAAATTCACCGCAAGCTAAGAGTTAGATTACATTTGGCAGCTCCACTTTTTGAAGGACGCAAGTCTGTAGGAGAACATATATGTAAAATACAAATCGCTCTTCTTGCCTGTTAAGGCTGAGAGAGAAAAGCACTACTCCAGTGGTGCTTCAGATATTCATTCCTCCAGCACATCCCCCACCACCGCCCCCATCCTATCTTACGGATTTACTGATTGAGAAACCATCAGAGGGTCAAGCCATAGTCAGTCAGTCTGTGATGAAGCAGTGGAGAGGGGCTAGTGATGGGTACTGGGTAGTCTGTGATGAAGCAGTGGAGAGGGGCTAGTGATGGGTACTGGGTAGAACTGACATGCCTGAGTCATGTGAGCTGAAGGATGTAGCCTTAAAATTTGACTTGGCTCACAGAAGCCCTCTCTTTCTGCTCTCCACTCTTCATTGCTTTGCTTCCCCGTGCTCTTTCCATTTCTTGTACTTCTTTCCTCAAAGCTCTTTTTTAACTCTCTCATTGTTTTCATTATGAGCCCTGAGACTGGGGGAGTCTATGGAAATGAAACCATGGTCATTGATGTTACAGGGAGCAGTGTGGCCACCACCAAGCCAAGGAAGGAACTTGGACATCTTCTCTCTCCTTCTCAGTGATGCCTCCTATGCACAACTAAATTGCCTTTCTTAAGATTTTCACCATCTGTTTATATAGCTGAAGAATGTTGTTGAGCCTTGTCTATTGTTGTGTGTTTGTTTTTGATCTGATATTTTTATATAAATAGAACCATACCATAGATATTTTATAGATATATAACTAGAATCATACTATAAATGTTGGTAGCTTCTTTTTTCACTGTGGGTTTTTCCTATTGTATTAATAATGTGCTATAGTTTATCTACCCATTAAATTATTGAATATTTTGGGATATTACATGAGAAAAAGAAATTATCCGTGGAGTTTATTTTCCTTCTATATGTGTGGGAGCTGATGTTTCTCAACTCTTAGCAAAGTGTTGTGTTCCCAAACTTCAGTACTAACCAATCAAATGGGTATGCAGCATGGTTAGTTGTGGGGTAATTTGGGCTGCCTCTGATTATTAAGGATCTGATTATTACAATGGTTTGTCCTCTTTTGTACAACATCTAGAATTTTCTGTTTATATTCTGGTTGCTTGTCTGCTGTTTGTTACGTTTCAGTTGACCAATTCAGTTTGTCTTCTTTTCCTCCTGCTTTGAATAGTGATGTACTTTATTTGAATATGGTCATATTTAGTGGGTATCTTAGTAGGGATTCGATGCTGTGAAGAGACACCTTGACTAAGGTGACTTGGATAAAGGTAAACATTTAATTGGGCCTGGCTTACAGTTTCAGAGGTTTAGACAGAGAAAACCTCAAAGCCCACCCCCACAGTGATACACTTCCTCTAACAAGGCCATGTTTACTCCAAGAAGGCCACATCTATTCCAACAGGGCCAGACCTCCTAATAGTTAACACTCCCTATAGCAAAGCATTCAAACACATGAGTTTATGGGGGGCATACCTATTCTAACCAACACAGTGGGATTATGGAATAAAGTTATCTTTCTCCAGAAAGGATCTAGCCTGGAACCTAGAAGCACTGCCATCTAGTACCACCCAGGTTTGTGAGTTGAGTTTCTGTAGGATTCAGGTAGTAGTTATCTGTTCTGCACACCTGTTCATTTTCTCCATTTGGACCCTGGGTTTAAGCTTCAATTAACAAATTCAGTATTAGATTCTGTTCCAGTAATATGCTCACACACTCACCATGCCTTTTCTATCAGACACCTGTTACTAGTGAACTATAAGGGGAAAAGTTCAAATCACAGGAATTTTGAAATTTGTCGGAATTGGTCAATGCAGTTGCTGTGGTTGAATGCTTTTGTCCTGTCCAAAATTCATGTTGTAACTTAATTCCATATTTGGAAGTGAGCTTTTCAGAGACGATTGAGTCATTAGCTGCCCTTATGAAAGGACTGGGGGAAGGAGTTCACCTCTTTTCACCCTGTTCTCCCTTTGGCCATATGAAGAAAAAACAAGGGACCATTCTAGAAGCTGAGAACAGTCTTCCTTTGTCTACATAGCATCACCTAATGATTCTAGCCTTCTTTCTAAGAGAAGTATGTTCTTATAATTTATAAATTACTCAAATTTGGCTAGTCTGTAAGAATTGTACAAACTGACTTATAGTAGCCAGACAGTGTGACCAATCTGATTGAACAGCTCAAAGGCAGATTTTAGTTCATGGCTTGAAAGAATGTTCAGTCCATGGCTAGTTAGCTCCATGCTTGGAACGTAAATATCTATGCCCTATCTGAAGTGTAGACATTGCAATCCAATCTACTGTATTCACATTCACAGCTCAGGAGGGCAGATGCTAGAAGAACATACAGTCATAATGGAGAATGCAGCTATGGGAAAGAACAACGAGAACATATGGAGGGAGCTGGCTTCCAGTGTCCAGTTGCTTGTCCCAGTGTTCACTCTGTGGCTCCTGGTTGGGTACAAACCAAATATGGATGAGTATGGAAATCCCCAGCAGTATGCAGGGGATAGGAGCTACACTTTCTAAATGTGAAGCTACCGATGCCTTCCATTTTCTGTTTGCCTCCTGTCACCAAAACCACGAAATTAACAGTAGTCTCATGTCCTGTTGTTTCTATCACTGATCTGCTATTTGCTCTTAAAATACTTTCGAGGAGATAGAGACACATATATCTGCTGACTGTCTATTACTGACTAGTTACAGAAGGAGTTTAGGGGTAGTCTGAAATCTATAAGTAGGACTGCACAATTCCATTGCTCACTATATCCTCCAAATCACACCCACAAAGCGTGCCTCATGTTTGCATCATTAAAGATAAAAATTCCTAATGTTTAAAAAGCTTTAGTGTATAAAAGCCTTTAATATCATAATATTGATTAAAATCCTGAAGTTGAAATCTGGGGAGCTGTCTAAACGTTAGGAGAAAAGAAAGGAGGGGCTGAGAGCTGGAAGGAAGATTCAGAGGTGAGTAAGCAGGGCAGGACTAGAGATCTGGGAGAGATTTGTGTGTTTCTGTTTATAGGCAGGGTTCTTGTGCCTATTTGGGTAGTACACTTAGAAACCTGGCAGATGTTTTCCGATGTAGCTGTTCTGATGTGAGTTTGGGTGGGTTGGGTTGGGAGGATCCACTGTGAGCGTGGCTTCACCGTCACCACTTAGTAAGATGAGGGACTGGAGAGAACCAATACGGGAGATGACTTGGTTTGTATCTGAGCTTTAGGGCAGGATTTTCCTCCTTTGCCTTGGACATTAGAACTGTAGCCCTGCTTGTGTACATTTACTGTGAACTGTAGGTGCATTGGTGATCCATGGATTGAATGAAATGATTCCTCTAAAGAGGGCACTAGGAAGTCTATCCAAACAGCCCTTACATAGAAGTAGTAAATGGTGATTCTTGTGCACTAACTGTACAGAGTAGCTTCTTTCTTACTGTTCAGGAGGCCTGTATTGCTAAGACCTTTTCCATGTGTTTATAATCAATGCTTTGGTCAAACAAAGTGTTTCAATTTTTGACCACAAACTTGTGGATACAAAAAAAGATGTTAATTTTATAAGTGAAAAACATTCAATGAGTAATATATATGTATCCAGGGTTATTAGGAAAATGTCTAAAATCCTATGTTTTGTAGTTGTTTTGAAGTTCTTCAATTTTAAATTGCCTGTTGTCATGCACACCTGTCATGCATGTTGCAGGCAACATGTTGCATCCAAGGAACATGGGGTTCTTCCATTCTGTGTCCTGGAGCTGACTGTTGCAAGGACTTCAGTGTTACACACTTTAGTGGAAGACCTCCCACACTGCTAAAATGATTCCCAGGTTTCTTCAGTTTTGCCATTTTTCTGCTTCCACGCTGCTGCCCACCTCGGGAGGTGAGCAGTGCACTTGTTACTGTGCCTTTCAAAGGCATAGTTACCTCCCAAGAGCACCAGAATTCAAAGTCTAGCTTTCTTCACCTGCAAAGGGAAGTGTCTCATAGTCCAGTCAGTGGGTGTCATGGGAAAAGGTGAGCTCCCATTGACACATTCTGTCATCTTTAAATAGAAATAAAAAATATCCAACCTTAAAAAAAAAAAAGTATGGCGAGGCCTCTTCCTTTTGGAAGCTTACCTCTTAGATGCTAACTCTCTTGAAGAAGTGACTGGATGTGCTATGAGGAAGCCCTCCTCTCTCAGCCAAGTTCCCCTGCTCATCTGTTTGCTCGCTTTCTGCACCTGCAGAACACAGATGAAGTGAAGCTCTGTTCCACTGCTCTTTCCGCTCCCTCCCTTCAGTGGAGACCTGGGAGTCACCAGCAAGAGAACCCGATGTCTGATGTCTGTGGCTCACTGCCAGCTACCTTTGGAGGCTCCTCTCAGCGTTCCTGGGCCCCAGGGTTTGAACACCCTGCAGCTGCCTCGGCTGTGGGCTCTGCAGCACTGCCTAACCTTGGTTCACACTTGCTGCTTCTGGCTCCTCTCCTCATCCTACAGTCCTTTTTCTCCTTTTCTTCCACACTGGACACTCACTGAAGTAGCTTCCTTTATTGCTTCCCTTCTTTTTCTTTTTTTCCATGCTTTTTACTCACTGGCTTGGTAAGGAGAGAGTTTTATTTACTCTGTCGGAAATTATAATGTTGGCAGAAAATTACTGGCTTCTGAGCAGAGCAATCATAAGCAGAGGCACACCCAGAAAACAAACCTTGCTTCCTGGCGCTCACAGGTCCCTAGGACGGGACCTCATTTTGCCTATGTCTGTTATTTATCCTATTAGCCTGATGTTGGAGAATGTGTGAGCCCTCTAGTGAGCTAGGTAGGGGTAGTCTGAAAGCTACCCTGCCTCTGCTCTTCCCTCTGAACACTGCAACCTGCACAGTAACTAACTCATCTACCTTTCTTGTTACTCTCTCATCCCTGAAGGTTCGTAGCCTTTCCCAGTTATGGAAACTTGCCATTCACCCTAATTTCCAGTCTTGCCCCTTTAAACATTGTCTTAAGAGAACCTTATTTATGCCCAGGTGATGCTTCTACTTAAAGTTAGTCAATAATTTCTCGACCATAAAACAAAAAGTCCTTACTGTGATAAATATGAACTAGGCAGTTTCTCCTGCCGTTTTATTAACATGGGACTCGATATGCTACCATTTTCATTCTATGTTTATTCTTGTTCCAATCTCTGCATTCAACCACTTTTCATGTTTCCATACCCAGGTTCTCTGGTCCTTTCTACATGACTACCTTAGGTAGGGCAGGTACCCATCCCTGCCACCTTTGGCTCCCTGTGTTTTGTAATGGCTCTACATCACTCACCACACTGTGAGCTCCTTTGAAGCAGGAAGTATGTTTTATTTCAGAATAATTTCTTGCCTGTATGCTGAGCCACTGTGTGTGTGGTGGTGGTGGTGGTGGGGAGTGCATGTTGCAGATATACAAAACTGCATACTCTGAGACTGAGGGGGACGCTAACAGACCTCAGTGATACATTACTTCAGGTGTGTGGCTGTTACACTTGCTAGCAATAGAATATGTTAATTTGCTAATCTTTATTGAGGCTCACTCAGATGATTGACTCACGTGGTCCATAGATTACAATTATTATTATTTTATATAATAAAAAACTTCAGTTTAAAATTCAATGATGATCCATCTTTAACTACACAGATAGCACACTTACAATAAAAAGGCATAACATTTCTAAGGAGTAGTTGACTTATAAGACAAATAGTGTATCTGTCAGGAACATTTGAGTTAAATATAAAAGAAGGATCCATGGTAACATACCCTCTTCGAGAATCCTTGGCTAGAGAAGTAAAAAATGCAGTCATTTATGGAGTCCTGAGGTGTTCGGATGATTTCTGAAATAGCATAGCATTCCTGGTCTGTACAATCCTTGTGGTTGTGTTGCTGTGTAGCCTCACTTGTGTGTGTCTGCAGGACTTCTGGCTTTTGATACTGCAGTGAAGCCTCTGACCTGGAATGAAGCAGATGAAGTAGGTTTGCAAGGTAACCGCACACAGTTTCTAAAAAAAAAAAAAAAAAAATGCACGAGTTCTTCTAATCAGGGCTTCCTAGAAGAACAGAGTAGATGGAGTGAATGAATATATATATTTTATTATAGATAAGCACATATAGTATAAAGACTTTATTAGAATGATTTGCACTATGCAGTCATTGTAAACCCACAATGATGGTCTCAGTCAGGGGAGGCTGAGAACCAGGTAGGACCTCAGTCCATGAAGCTGGGTGTCTTAAAAGTCCCAATATGGCATTGAAGGCCCAAAGAATTCCTGGGGAGCTGTTGGTATGGTCGATGTTGGAAGCCAGAAGACTCTGCTTTTAATACCATTGAAGGCAACAATAATCACAACAACAGAGTAGAAGAACTCAGCAAGGAGATTCAGGGTCAAGGGGCAGAAAGGTATCCTTGTTCTAAGTCATTGTATACAGCTGCTATGAGAAGACACTGCCTACATTTTGACTGGGTGTTCCCACATCAACTAAGGCAATCAATACACTTCCCCAAAGACCTGCCCTCAGTCCACCCTAATCTAGACAGCCCCTCATGGAGAGTCTCTCTCCCAAGTGATTTCAGGTTGTATTGAGTTGTCAGTTAAAGCTGAGAGGAGCCTCCAAAGGTAGCTGGCAGTGAGCCACAGACATCAGACATCGGGTTCTCTTGCTGGTGACTCCCAGGTCTCCACTGAAGGGAGGGAGCGGAAAGAGCAGTGGAACAGAGCTTCACTTCATCTGTGTTCTGCAGGTGCAGAAAGCGAGCAAACAGATGAGCAGGGGAACTTGGCTGAGAGAGGAGGGCTTCCTCATAGCACCTACCTGAACAGTATGGCTACAAGGGGAATAAAGGGCAGACCCTGGGCAGTTTTTGATAAAAAGTTTTATTGTTTTTAAAGAGCCACCTATCCTATTAATGTCTTATAATGTTTTTTGTTCTTAAAAGTTTAATGTGAAGATAGACTACTGTAAGCATGTTTTACACTTCATGAGTACAATATTTTTTTTCAAAATTTTAAATATATGTTCATCACTTAGTAAATTGTGATTTTAAAGCATAGAGAATCTTTTATACATAGTGTAGAGAATGAACACCAAACAGACTTTGGCAGCCTGTGTCATTGTTTCTAAATGTAAAGTTTTTAAACATAGATCGGTACAGCAGTTTGTTACAGTTAGAATTCAGTTTGTGTCACTTTGGGGAATATAAACATTGTTTCTCTGTCATATGTCTTTGAAATGATATCATATGTTCTGAGAACTCAATGGGGTATCGAGAGTGCCAGAATTTGCTAGAGGAGAAATACATATGTATAACTATTATAGATGAAGATATGACTCTATAGAAATGAGATTTTTTTCTCATTAGGTTTCCAATAAAGTTAGGTCACAATTAAGGAATAACGGTAGAATTAACAATCTTCCCTTTTTTTTTTTTTTCTGGAAGTGGGCAGGAGTTACCAAGTGGCTTGGTCATGATCATGATTGGGTTGTAAAGGAAAAGCTGTTTACAAAGTGTCAAGGAAGTCCAAGTGTGAAAGAGGGGTCTCAGTTGCTACCTGGCTAGCATGGTGTGAATTATGAGGGTCAATAGGGTATGTCATGGTGTTTTCAAATCTGGGGCAAAGGTCTCAGAGTCAGCAGCTTCCTGAATGCTAGAGTAAAGGCAACAGTTTAGAGACAACAGGTTAGTGATTCAAGGGTAAATGGTGATTCATACTCAGGTTAAGGTACCAGCGGCAGTGTTTTAAGGATCTTCCCACCACAAATGGCAGAAACTAGACGAAAACTTTTTTTCTCAAGGGACTTTATTTTAGCGCACAAAGTTTTATCTGAATAGGTTTTTGCTCTTCCGGGGTTCATTTCTTTAGTTTTTTTTTTTTTTGTTTTTTTTTTTTGTTTTTTTTTTTTTGATTTGGAATTTGACCCAAAGCTTCAATAATTCTTTATGATAAATATATCTTAGGAAAGAAGGATTGGGAGACTATTTTGTTGATTTGGTCCTATGACTTACAAACACTTCTACATAAATAGTTCTGTTTTATGGCAACATTTAGTATGAGTTTACAGCCATGGAACAGGAAAGGGCAGTAGGGGCAGATAGTGATTTACAAAAGACAAGGGGAAAGGCAAGTGCTGACCTGTGAGCTCAGGTAGTTTGCGGAGTAAATGGATGCTTGTCTAAAGGAGCACTTACACAGCGTTCATTGCTAAAACTTTAAGGCTAAAAGGCGAATGAAGCCGTATTCTGGATGCACAATCAAGCTTTCAGCTCTCATAAATCAGTGGCACTTCTCCATGTGAATGTACTCAGCAATGGAAAGCAAAGGACGTGGACCGACAAGAGGAATGACGTTCATTGCTTAGTGTGCCTTTCACAGTTTGATTTTTGTATTGTAGGATGTTATCTGATGACGATTCCCCACAAATGGACAAGTTACTGTTCATCACTGTGTCACCTAGACTTTTTTGTTGTATTTTTCATCATCTTTATTTTTCCCTTGCCAATCACATACATGTAGATAGTGTGTTTTAGTTATTTTCACCTTTTCTCTCTCATCCCCCTTCCCTTTTCCATGAAATTCTTCTTCCCTTCAATGTGTATGTGTGCATATGTGTGTGTGTATGTATGTGTGCATGTGTGTGCATGTGTGTCCCTGTCCCACTGAGTTTCTTTAAGCTTTGGCTGTACTCGTACAGATAGGTCATTTATTGAACATGGGCTACGTTTCAGTAGATACTCCAAGGATGAGATGGCATCTTACCACTCAGCAACAGGTAACTGTCAATAATTCCAAACAGAATAGTGAGGCTTCCTGCACCTTGCTATTGGCACCCAGGCTGTCAATCCTGGGCAGATACATTGCAGGCAAAGCAGCTGCAGTGATTTCTTGAGTGCAGTGGCTGTGTCATAGCCTGGAGACATCTTTATGTTACATAATACATAACCTCCAGGTATTAAAGGCCATTCTCCTTCCTCTCGTATGATGAACCCTGAGACTTGGAGATGCTGGTATTGATATCCGAGTTAGGACTGAGCTCTTGACTGTCAGTTATTTTTGGCAATTTTAACCAGCTAAGAATCTCTCCATTATCTATGAGATTTTCTCAGGGACTTTGGAAGCAACATTCATATATAACCAATGGATATAAGAAATCAGTTTAATAAGATTTCCATGTAGCAATACACTAATAGTAGGTTTCCCCTCTATTCTCTGTTCTCCCCAGCTACAGGCTCCTAACAGGTATACAGGAAAAGCTATGTTTCCCCTCTGTGAACAGGCCTCCAATCTGATCAGAAATTGGTTGCTTATACAACTATTTTACCAATGAGAACATCGTATCCAGGTCTGTATTTTAGCATGCAGAGTATTGATGGCTTTTCTCCATAAATATGCATATAATCTTCTAGAGCACAGAATCTGACCATCACATAGGAAGTTTCTAGCTTGATTTCTCTGTGTTTTGTATGCAAACACAGCTCATACCATCATGTTCTGGTTGGCAACAAAGAGCCATGGCAATAGCCAATGTTGTATTGGAAGCCTGTGGGGCTTTCCAGACTAAGAACTCATCGGGGTGCATCCCTTGTCTGACACTGAGATTTTCATTTAGTAACGGATGGCTTTTGAGAGAAGCTTTGTCTATCTAAATAGAAAAAAGTCAAAATCAGAAACCTACTTTTAAGTTTATTGATATGTACAATTAAAAAAGAAGTTGAACACCATGTTTTGTTATTTTTCAGCCATATGTACTAAGTTAGTGACCAGGGACCCACAAAGGTGAATTTGGAAAGTGTTCCTTAATACCTATCTGATTGGTGACATTTCAGAAAAGACCAATATAATAAGAACACATGGTTGTAGACTCAGGGTAGACTTGTAAAAATTTGGGTTTATAAAGGATGCTGCCTCCTTTCTCATTCTTTCTTTCCCATGAGAATTAAGCAGCATTCTCTTAGTTTTTATAATTGATAACTGAATTCTGTGACACAGTTCAGAAAGAGAATCCAAGCATCTATACTCCACTTATTGCAATACCCAAAGATAAAAATTTGTGAGGACCCTAAAATTCTAAAACTCTTCAATCATAATTCTGAATGCTGAAGCTATGATATAAAGCCTAAATTCTAGAAAACTGAAATTCCCCTTGAAGCTGAGGCTGTATGAGCTAGAGAGCCAAATTCGGAGTAAGGGGTTCCCGCAGTTATGGGTATGCACAGATAGTTGCCGAGGCACTCCATTCTTCGGGACCTGCATGCACCTGCACTCAGATGCAGCCCAGTGACCTGCTGGAAACTCTGATGCACAAGGCACACCACTGCTCTAGTTATCTTACTATTCATGAAACCATTTGACCTTTAGGTGACTTCAGGGATTTCTTTAGAAAGATGTGGTTTTAACTGATTAAAAATCCCTAGAATTTCACAAGTTGGGCTAAGTCCAACATAGAGCAATTATGCGTTTTTAAAATGGAATTTTTAACACTGCCAAATCAAATTTTCAATTCTCTTATTGGAATCTTCTACCAAACTCATTGGGTCAATGGAAAAAATCCCAACTTTCAGGACTCCTTAAAATTCCTCTTTTCAAGCCTTGGTGGTACCCAGTTCCCATCCTGTTCTCATGGTTTGCCTGTTCAGATGATATCTGTTTTATTCTGTGAAATAGGCCAAATCCTCACACAAGCATTTATAAAATGGCTTACCCTTTCCAGTCATTAATACCATGAATGAACAAGTCAATTGTTGTATTTACAGATCTTATATAGGAACATGTTCTGTACGCCTTTGGCTTAAAATAACAACTAGAGGTCTGTTTGAAATGCAATATCAGTAGCAAACCGAAACACAAGCTGTTTTTTCTTTTCAATTTGGTGGTAAGTATAAATGCCTCTTTACTGTTCCATTCCTAACAAGGACCCTTTACCACTTGGCGTTCATTGTTAGGCTGGCAAAGCTTCTAACATGGCACTCACTCGTCTGAGGCTTAGATGCTCAGCGGGTGTGAATCATTTTTATTCACTGGTTCAGGAAATCGGTGCTCTTTTGTTTATTTGTTTGTTTGTTTTTGTTTGGGGGTTCAAGACTCCTCTCCTTTCTACTCCACTACTATCATTTTCTCTCTTCGGTTTCTTCTCATAGTGTATCATAGTTTTCAAGGTACAGGTTTCAATGTTTTGTGAGAAAACTTTCATCTCTTGAGTTTACTATTTTGGGAATCAGTTCTTTAGACATTTTATGATTTCAACATTTGAGATTATGGTAATTGATATCTGGAATGTATGACTGGCAGCAGGAGAGATGGAAAGATCACCCTTCTGGCAGCTTCCATCCTCTCTGGCTGAAGTACATCAACCTCAGCAGGGGGTTGGTCAGTGTTTAACAGCTGAGCAGTATGAACGTAAGTAATATGAAAGGCATGTAATGTGCCCTTTCCAAGTCACAACAAAAAAATGTAGAGTGCTTCTTCATTGTGCATTCCATGTAACCAATTGCAGCTCGGAATAATTTTGTTCATTTTTTAAACACACACACACACTAATCCCTAATGAGAACAAGGGAGTATAGTTCTAAAATATCTACTGACTGATAGTTTTGTCTGTGTTAAAATGCAGGATGAGTAGGAAACAAAGATGTTGCTGAACATGACTTCTTTGCTACACCGACTGATAGTTCTGGAAGAAAGAACCATTTATGACCTGTATGTTTGTATGCGGCATGTTGTTCACATGACAACGACAGGTTTCAAGGCTACCAAGAGAGGGATCAAAAGTGCAGTCTGTACCCTTCCTAATGCTCCCGTGTGACACAATTCAGGAATAGATGTACAACAGAGTTCCAGATTCTGTTCTCTGTTCAGGGTCAGATTGTCCTCTGTTGTCCTTTTGTTGTAAGAAGGATTTTTTTTCTCTTACTGTAATGTTTTTGTATATTTAATGAGTGAGAGATGGAGTGGTAATTTTATCTATGAAAACGTGAAGTGCCATTTTCCCAAAGAGAAGTGGTATTCCATTGTGGCAACAAATGCTCGTCACCATGGGGAAGGTATCAGTTCATTGGAAAGACACATTTTTCTATGTAATCATGATTATGTCCTGCAGTGTACAACCAGCTCACTCAGCATGGCTGTGTTTGATTTTGAGATACAGTAAACTTAACCGTTCCTAGCACTGCAGATGTGTCTTTATCCATTTGTTTTACTAGAACAAATAGATCCTGCTTGGGGGCTTCCCTCCCCGTATTTATATTTGTTGTAATATTGATGATACCTCTGCAGGACCCTGATCATGAAGTCTGACCTAGTAACCCTTGCTCCAGGCCACAAAGAGAAATAAATAATTCAATTGGTAGTGCAGTAGACTCTGATATTTCCATTTCTTTTATTGTAATCCTAAACCCATTTTTCTAGTATTAATGTTAGTATATTTATGTTGTTTGGATGGTTCACCGTTCTAGTGAGCTCTGCCATCTACATACATATTTTTCTATGATACCCTTATTTGTGGCAGGAAGACATTAATATTGCATTGTGGGTAAAGGCTTAGAGGTTTAAGATTTTCTTTAGCTATTAATTTTGATCTATCACTCTGTCTCATTAAAAGGTGACTTTGATGAAGCTGAATAATCATAAACTATACTGGAAGGCAAGTCTTGTACTACTAACAGCTTTACAGAGAGCCACCTATTTTGAATTAGTGTGGGTAAGGAACCTGACCCACATTGTACTTGCGTGACCCAAAGCAACTTTAGGGAGTGTTTATTTTGGATCACAGTTTGAAGATACCATGCTCTGTTCACTTACTCTTTTTTTCCCCCCTGTTTAGGATGACCACGCAGCTAGTGGTATTCCTATGTGCTTCAATTAACCTTATCAGGACAATCTCACATATGAGTGATCTAGGCCAGGCCCATTTTTTAGATGATTTTAGTTCACATCACTTTGATAATTGAGAATAACCATTCTAGTTATGGTGATATAAATATATTTTATACATTTTGCATGTATGTGTGTGTGTGTGCGTGTGCGTGCATGTATGCTATATGTGTGTGTAAGCATGCTCCTCTTTGTTTGATTGTGTCAAAACTAGAGACCACCATCAACTGTTTTCCTCTGTCTTTTTCTGCCTTGTTAGTTTTTGAGACTGGACCTCTCACTGAATCTGTAGCTACCATTTTTGCTGGATTGGCTTGCTGATTGGCCACCAGGATCTTCTGTTTCTTGCCATGTAGCACACAGGTTATAGATGTGTGCATCTGTGGCTAGCTTTTCTGTGGGTGCTAGGGATCCAACTTTGGTCTTCTGGCTTGTGTAGTGTGTACTTTATCCACTGAGTTATCTTTGTAGTTCTACATACATATTTTGAAATACCCAACAGTACAAATACTATATAGTACAGTATAATATAGGTCTATCTTTGAAATTATAGTTGTTAATTTCATTATGGATAAGAAAACATTTTGATGCTCTCTTTGAGGAACCCATTGCTAGTAATAATATGCCGTGAGAGAACACAGTGCATGTGAGTACAATCTACTATAATTTTAAAACATAAAAACTTGAAGAATTATATGCCATCTATTGGCAATTGGATGTTATGGAATTAAAACAGGAAATATCTTAGAGAAATGGTGAACCTAAACCATAGACCCCTAAACAAGATTTCACAAAAAAAGTCATAAATTGATGAGATGTGTTGGTATTATTCAACACTCTCCACATCATAAAGTGGGTCATTGGATATCTAGAAGAGTTAATTATGTGTGAAATTAGTATCAGACTATCTTGTTCTGGATAGATTTTAAACTAAGTGAAGATGTGCTGAGTGATCAATGAGCAAAGCTGAAAAGGGATGGTGACAATATGGCAGCTCTGTTTTAGACATGTAATGACACTTTGTCAATCGTCTGTTCTTTCTCTTGCACTGACCTGATTGTAGGATAAACCATATGCACACAGCTGCTTCTTAAATGAGTTTGCATTCCAGCTAGTAGAATCTATACACATCTCTGCAGTGAGATAAATATGTAATGGTATTTTGGCTGAGATGGGAGTCAGGTGGCCACAGCGTACTTGCTAGTGGAGTAGGGAGCACCACAGCTTCGGGGCCAGCTGGACATGACCATCTGAGACTCTGGAGAAGGGTCACTGCAGAGAGAGTGGAGATAAGCAGAGAGGTTCTGTAAGTAAGCCCCTAAGGTCTTCTGTTATCCATGGAGCCTCTGAGAAGGCATATTATTCCTTGCTTAACTGAAGTTCTCCTGAGGTGATAAGGTCATGATCCTAGTTAAGGGAGAAGAGCAATCACACACTTGGAAAATAAGAATTGGGACCCTCAGAGATCTGGAGGTTCTTCATGGAAAGCCACAGCTTAGAAGTGAGCAGTCTGCCAAAGTCATCACAGACACTCAAGTGTTCAAATGTGTCTGGGCCGTAACCTTTGCAGTGAAAGGAAATCCTGATTTCTAAAAATAAAGATTGCTTTTATTTTAAGAGTCAAAGGGGAACAGACTGTCCAAGTAAATGCAGGTCACTGACATGTTTTGATTGTGGCCTTGGTATATGAAGAGAAGTTCTGTCCAATTGCAAGATGTTGTTTCCCTAAGTGTTTGCAGACAGAGAGAAAACAGAATGGGCCGAGATGAAGAGAAGCAAGTGTGTTGGGGGAAAGAAGCAAAGATTAGCACACCTAGTTCCGCTGAAATGCTATCAATTTGGAGAATGGTCCATCTTCAGCCTTTTGAGAGGAGCTTGAGAGTAGAGGGTGGTTGGTCACAGTGTGTATGTTGGATTACAGGCAGAGTTGTATTTCCTAAGAACAGTGGAGCTGGGAGGGCAATCCACCATCCATAGTTTGTTGGCAGTATAGATTTGAACTTTTGTATTTGGTGTTTTGAAGGTAGAACATTCTTATTCTTAGCATGTTTATATCTCAACAAGCTTTTTATTTTCTGCAAATTTAGAGTAAGGCCTTGATTTTCACTTGATTCTCTATTCACCCCCAACTTTCATTTTGGTCTTTTTCATTTACATTAAGATTCACATGCTTATTAAAGCATCTTATTGAAATCTTTCCTTTTTAACTTTTTATGCACCATTGCCTTCACAGTGAAAACAAAAGCATATGGATTTGGGCAAAGACTCACTGTAGATAATGAGTATGACATCTGCACATTTAACCTATCTTAAACATCTTGGTTCTTCCAGAATACACTATTCCTTTTTAACCCCTTCAAGGTGTTGAGCTACTGAGATAGACTAGAGCTCTCAGATACTTCTGAGGTAAACTAGATTGCTTTTAAGATAGCCTTATATTACCTTGTAAAGGTAAATGAAAGACTTTTCAAAGTGACGTTCATAAACATCTCCCATGATGCTATCCCTTTATTGCTTTGTCTTTATGAGTAAATTACCTTGTGGAAAAGCAAAGGGAAATTTTGTATTTCCACAAGGTAAAGTGGATGAAGAATGTCTCAGGTAATTGGGAGTTGCCTCCGGGAATTGCATAAGTTAAAAAAAAATAGGCATAGAAATTTAAGAACATAGTTTAGTTTTTCATTATGGCAGGGCCTTTTGTTCATATTGCATACCACTATTAGGCCTTCAAGAAAGCATAAATATAAGTTGCTGCCTGTGCCTGTCATTCTGCTCGTGACAATTGGAGGTTGAAGGATCAGAAGCTCAAGGAGATTGTTGGTATGCAGAGTTTTTGAAGGCTAATAGTGCTATGTAAGAGCCTATCTCAAAAGACCAAAACAAAATAACAAATATAAAAACAGCAATGAAAACTCACCAATACTCAAGGTATATTAGAATAATGAATGACATGTGTAGTGGTATAGATATTGCAGATATTGCAAAGCAAATTTCTATTTTTCTTCTATTTCATATTAGCAAAGATATATTCATATTTGTATGGGAATTTAAAAGGCTTGATTTATTTTTTTGCAGAATTACAAAATAATATTTAACCTTTATGTCCTCTTATAAAATACATTTTATTTTTGAATTAAAATAAAAATTTTACATGATACATGTAGTGCATGCTGTCCTAGTACTCATGGTGCTATTGGGGCCCCTTTGGATCTCTGGGGTTCCAAAACCTCCAAAGACTGACATGATGACAGGCTTGACATATCAGTCAGCTATGTCATGTTATAAAATACCCTCATACCTCAACAGAGACAGAAACAGAGACAGAAATATAGAATATTTTTCTATATTTTAGATCAGCCTCTCCAGAGAGATGATATATTTCCTGACTCTAAGTGTTGGTCAGAGAGAGAGGGGGGGAGAAGAAAAAAGAGGAGGAGGAGGAGGAGGAGGAGGAGGAGGAGGAGGAGGAGGAGGAGGAGGAGGAAGAAGAAGAAGAAGAAGAAGAAGAAGAAGAAGAAGAAGAAGAAGAAGAAGAAGAAGAAGAAGAAGAAGAAGAGGAAGAGACTGACTCAGAAAGAGACACAGAGAGAGAGAGACAGAGAATGGGTAGAAGGAGGACGGGGAGGAAGAGGAGGAGGAGGAGGAGGAGGAGGAGGAGAATCAACACAATCCTGAATCTAAGTATTGGGGTGTGTGTGTGTGTGTGTGTGTGTGTGTGTGTGTGTGTGTGAGAGAGAGAGAGAGAGAGAGAGAGAGAGAGAGAGAGAGAGAGAGAGAGAGACAGACAGAGAGAGACAGAGAGAAAGAGACAGAGAGAGACAGAGTGAGAGACAGAGGGAGACAGAGAGGGAGGAGAGGAAGAGGAGGAGGGAGGGGGAGGAGGAGAGGGAAGGGGAAGAAGAGGAGAACTATTCTCGTGCCTGTAATCCCAGCTTTTGAGAGACTTAAGAGTGAAGAATGTATGACCTTTAGATCCATCCTGAGCACAATGGTGAGTTTAGCCAGTCTGATCTACAGAATGAGACTTTATATAAAAAAGCCAACAACATTAACAAACAGACAGAGAATATGAAAGGATGAGAGCACAGGTGTTCTCCATGCTTACTGGGACGATACTCTTATTCTATGATCTAATAACCCCATTATGGAGATATGAGGTGAGCTATTGCTCCTACCCCTTTAATTGATTCTTAGAAGCCTTTTGCTCATTCCAGAGACTGTGGTTGGCCCCCAGTTCAGCTGAATGCCTCTGACCACTGAATTCAAAGGTCAGCCTGCTAAGGAATAGCTTGGTGGTGGACCTGGGGTGGGGCTGGCAGATGACTGTATTAGCTTTGCCTCCTGCTTCGTCCCTTCCACATTCTGCATCCTCCTGTGCAGAAGTTGCAGGAAGAGAGACTTTTCCTAGTGCTAGGAACATCAAAGTAAAGGATGGAATTTACTGCTTTTCTTTTGTTCTTTTGAATCAGATGTGCTTCCTGATTATCAGCACAAAGAAGAAAAATGGACCGTTCTCTTGGGATTTGGTTTTGGGAAGTAAGATTTTTATCCGGGAACCAGTGGCTCATTATCAGCAGAGTCAGAACAATAGAATTTCACTGTACTGATGCCAATATGAGATCCATAGCCTTGGCTTGGTTTAGCAGAGTATATGAAGTCGTGAAATTAATGCAAATGGGTCATAATATTAGTAAGTATAGGACTGAGCTTTAAAAGATTAGCTGTTATTCTTAACCAAATGCAGGTTAGTTTTGAGGAAAAGTGATATATACATATATATTGAAACAGAAGATCTACAAAAATTGGTAATAAGGAAAAGACTTAGCATGTTTCCTCGCTTTGGTCAATTTGAAATCATGTGAATTGTACTACAGTTCTAGAAACCAAGGCAAAGATTAGTCTCTGAGTTTGTATAGTGCAGGAAGAGGCTGAGTATTTTATTCAGCTGCTCTAGTGAATTGTCTCATGATCGTTGTTTCCTTCAGTAACAACAAACACTCAGGAAGTATTTCCTGTTGGTTGTGCCTTCTTAGAAATACATGTTTGTTCATTTTATCCCTTCAGTGGTCCTGAGATGCAATCAACAAAATAAGTCAATCTAAGAATGAAATACATGGTTAGTTTATATTGTTTTTCCTCCTATAGGGTTGCAGACCCCTTCAGTACCTTGGGTACTTTGTCTAGCTCCTTCATTGGGGGACCTGTGTTTCATCCAATAGATGACTGTGAGCATCTACTTCTGTATTTGCCAGGCACAGGCATAGCCTCACAAGAGATAGCTGTATCAGGGTCCTATCAGCACAATCTTGTTGGTATATGCAATAGTGCCTGGGTTTTGTGGTGGTTTATGGGATGGATTCTCAAGGTGGGGCAGTCTCTGGATGGTCCTTCCTTCCATCTCTAGTTGCATATATAGCAGAGTATGGCCTAGTCGACCATCAATGGGAGGAGAGACCCTTGGTTTTGCTAAGATTATATAACTCAGTACAGGTGAATGCCAGGGCCAGGAAGCAGGAGTGGGTGGGTTGGGGAGCAGGGTGAGGGGATGGTATAGGGGACTTTCAGAGAGGAATCTAGGAAAGGGGATAGCATTTGAAATGTAAATGAAGAGAATATCTAATTAAAAAAAGAATGAAATGTATGAGTCAGTACATATACAGGACTCACAAACACTAGATATGTAGATACAACTGAATGACTAAAATAGGGAAAGATGATGAGGACTTGTATCTCTCGTATGGATATCATTATATATTTGGTGAATTTTCTGGACCTTGGTAGTGTGTGTCACATTTCCCAAACTTTCTTCAAACTGTTATTAACGTGCAGCTGATGCTATGGGATATGCTGTTTAACAGTTGATCCTGGACCAAGGCCTGGGTTGAAGGGATTCTTATGTGAATCAGTAGCTCATGCGTGTTCAGAGCTCCAGAGAGATGTGGCCTTGTGCTCAGAGTTCAAACTGGACTGCTACGAATTGCAGAATGGCTTGCATTATATGGAAGCCAGTAATTTTTTTTTGTACAATTGATTGAAGGATATAATATCATTATTTAGAGAAATAATAAAAATATAACTTTTGAACTAATGGTTGTTTTGCTTAATATTTATATTGCTAATGCTTTTCAACTGAAGTTACTATTTTTTTCGTTGAATATTAGCTGAAATGTCTCACCTGGGAGATGTTTTTTCTAACTCCTTGTTTAGGTTATACTCATTTTTTTTCCTAGTCTATCTTTATATGATAATTTCTCTAAAAGGGTCATCTCCTCACTCTGTTGTTAGACATTTATTTTGGGTTCTTATTAGGGCAGTCTGACTCCCTAATTATACTTTATATACAGTGTCTTCTACATGAAGTCTCATGAGTGTCAGGAATAGTGTCTGGTTTTGTTTATCACAGTATCTCTAGCAACAGACAGCATGTTTAAACATTTGCTCATTATTTACTGGAGGAATAGCTGTGAGCACTTGTGGTAAACAGGATGTATTTATTCTACCTCTCTTTAGAGCAGGAATGTATGTTATTTGTGTTATGGTGATCAAGGTAAGCAGGCTTTCATCATAATTTCTGGTTTTAAGACACATTGGGGAACACAGTCCCCTGAGAGCACATGGTCAGAAGTTAAGAATTGTTGACTAAGGTTACGAATATTCATTCTCCACATACTTATTGTAAGCATGGTTTAGTGTTGGTTTCAGTCTTTTGACGCAACAAAGCTGTGTAGGCAGGTTCTTCAGCCCTGTGCTCTTGCCTGTCTAAAGGAACAAGCACTTAGCCAATCAGCTTGGTTGCTGGCAGTAGAAGTCTGGAACATTTGAACTTGCCTCCATTGTTCTGAGGAAACTCCACTACAGTGACTTTTAAAGTTATGGCTGCTACTGAGGTAGAGCTACTACTTCAGAAAACCTTGCTCCAGTCATGTCTAGTTGGCAATGACTTGTAAAACTTTTCCTGTTGGGATAATTCTCAGTAAATTACAAACACCCTCAGGACAAGAGTAAGCCTTCTGCAGTTACTCAGCAAAAAGGTTATGGTTGTCTTAATGTAAGATTTTGATTGCTTCATAATTGAGGCTTCTGATTGGAAGAACTGGAAACTGGGCACATATAATGCTATTCTTCATGGAGTTAAAATGTGTGTGTGTGTGTGTGTGTGTGTGTGTGTGTGTGTATAAGCATATATCACGTATTTCTCATTCTTACTGGTTTACTAGGTGGTTTCTCTTGTGTACTTTGAATGTACCAAAAGGTTATGTCACAAAGATTTCTGGATAGTCTCTTCTTCCTCCCATGTCTTTAGCACAGGTATAGTAGGTTGAGGGCCTAAAAGAACAGATATTCCCTAATACCATAAGCACTGGGCAGTGGCAGCTAAAAGTCTAAAATGACGCTGAAGATTTTAAGTGCCAAGTACTTAAGAGGCTGAGTTCTTGACTCACTGCATGGCTAGGAGGCTGCAGGAAAGTGTCAGTGATTGCCTAGGCACTGAGAGTTGACCCTACAGAGGATGGCAGAGGGATCAAAAGCCGAAAAGCAATGGATAAACAAGCATGTAAGGCCGAAGGATTAAGAGCTAAGGATGTAAATCCAAGAGATACAGCCAAGGTTCCCTACACCCATCACCAGAAGTTGATGAATAATAACACTTTGTGCTGACAAAAGTCCAGGTTCCCAATGTGCATGTTTTGGGGTTGTAAAACTAGCTGCTAGGTACAGAGCTGTCAATGCGAAGGTCCAGAGCCTATCCTGATCACCTAGAGCAACTAAGTGTCTACCTTTGAGAACTTGTCATCCAAGTGCCCCGTTCTCAAGGCTCAGATTTATAAGCCTCTGGAGTGTGAATCCTTTTCTAGTGGTCAGGAGGTAGCTCTGAGAAAGTTGCTGCTATATGTTTATGGATTCCATCAGTAGATAGCACCGCCCACCTCATAGTAATTGTAACAGTTCTGTGACATTGGCTGTCCCGACACATTTGCACGTTTACTGTGTATACCCCTTCCTAGTTCTGCTATGGTCAATCGTTAAGTTCACTTCAATAAGAGAAATGTGCTATGTTTCCCTTCAAACCATTTTCCTTAGTATTTATTTGTATGCTTCTGGGCATCAAGGTATCATTATATTGTAAAATATAAATTAATCATTTATAGAGTTATTGGTACCTTAGAAAAAGGGGAAAAATTCTCCTATATAATTGCAAAGATGTTGATTTCATTCAAAAGTAAGATTGGAAAATAAAATGTGCATTCATTTGGAAAGCCTCTGTCTCCGTGTTGGCCAGTAGCAAATGAAGGTAATTCTGTTAGGGCCCCAATGTTTCCATTTAAAATTCAAATGCATAGAATATGATTGTCTACTAATTTAAAATGAAAATTTAACATATGTGAACCACTGACCAGACAATGCTCAATGCTCACTAAGAATAATATTCTGATATAGTTTCAGAACAGTGTTTATACTGACCTCAGCTAATTCTGAGACTGTGTAGTCTGCCGGTTTGTGAAGAACATTTAAAAATAAAACAACTTGAGAAAAATAAAACCCTCTTATTCATAAATATCTGGTTTTTCTTGGGTATATTTTATTCTGAGTAATTATTTTTAAAATGTAAAATCTGAAACATACATTTTCTTTGGAAAGGTTTTCATTAAGATAGGGCACTTTCACATGAGGATCTTGAACATGTTCTTGAACAGGTGGAACCTGGTGATCTTGTGGGCGCCCTTGAACTTTTGAAGGCCAACACAGTCCACAATGAAGTCTCTCTCCTCCGCCTTTTGGAGCACCACTTCCATTTTCCATATTTTTAAGTCTGAAAGTCTTGATGCTCATGGAAGAATTCACGTGTCTGCTTTCAATTAATCCCATTTCTATTGTGTAAGAACAGGATAACCCGGTAAGCATATGGATGTCTATATAGTCATCAGGAACACAGCAGACCTGGAGAAACTAGAGGGAGAAATGAGAGCTACCCAGAGGGATCCCAAGGTCAGGAGCACACTGTCTTTTGTCTTAATGACACCAAGCCAGATTTTCTGTTGCTGTTAAGAGATCCAGCCTGCGGTCACCTGGCATCCATCCAGCTGATGGCCTCACTACCACTACCATTTTAAAGAACCATTAGTAAGAACTACAAATTACCAGGCAACAGTCGCTGCATATCTTAAGTAACGTATGTAGGTCTTATTCAGTCTTTACAACCCGTGTGTTTGGGGTTTCTGGCTAAGAAAAGCCCTCAGGGATTTCAGGTTTGAACCACGTTCACTGGATGTCAGAGTGCTATTGGGGTCTCTGCTTTACAAGAAGTGGCACCATCCAAGAATAAGGATGGAAGCGTAGTATGGAGGAGAGGCTACTGGCTTCCTTTTTATTTATTTATTTATTTATTTATATTTATTTATTTATTTATTTATTTATTTATTATTTTTAATGGCCAAGAGTTACCACCTAACATGCACTCTTTGTTTTCTGGGCATCAATTGACTCATCTCTAAGATGGTTATGCAAAGGTGATGATCACTGGAAGTTTTAACTTTTCTCTAAAGTTCTTAGCATTGGGCAGGCCATTTGATTGGCTGTTGGGATCTTTCACTTTGTCCTGTACATACATCCATTATTCTCATTCAGAAAACGGGGAAGCTGTCTGAGAGATTTGAGAACACTGTAGTGTGTTATAGCAGTAGCTTCCTTCACAGGAAGACAAAGAGAATGGTGTACATCTGTTTTCATTTTCAAAGCTGCACATCCCATACCTAATTATTGTCGTATGAGCCATCTTTGAGCATTTACTGAGACTTAATAGTTCTCAGACGCTCGACATCTGTTAAGACATAATGCAGATGTGTTTTTACACCACAATCGTGAAGCTCTCATTAATTATTAGCACCTGTAATAGTTTGATAGATTCATTTTAAATCTTAAGAAAATATATATATACAACAAAACAATGATTTAAACTACCTGTAGGCCGTGTATCTCCAGAAGTTACTACATTGGAATTAATGATTGATTCATTTATCCATATCACTTTTGCATTTTTTTTAGTAGATGACATGATTGGAATTAAAATAGAAGAAAAAATTTAGCACCAAATTAAGCATCCCAGTGAATCACAAGAACCATCTGCCCCTTTTAGATGGGGATCTAGTTTACTAGACTCTTGTAGCAGCATTTGACACAAGCATCAATATTTGTGTGTGCTTACAGAAGAATTTATAGTTACTTCAGTCTTGAAAATGTTCACTAAGCTAGGCTGTTTGTACATCTGTAACTGTAACTGATTTTAGGATCTGATAACCAGCCTATCATTTCAGTTCTAACTTAAACTTTAATGAATTAGCTGACCTGTCTTTTTTGGAAGATATTCTTTCTCTCTTAGTTAATCTTTTTCTATGTCTGTTTATGTATTTATTACTATAATACAATTTTAATGTAAAGATCCACTCTTACCCCATGACTCACCTGACTTCCAGGTCAATAGTACCAATATTTGGGGTGGCCACCAGCAATACAGGGACTCTACCCTTTCTCTTCTCTCCTCCTTCCGCTATAATAAACCTCTCTTTAAAACTAGAAACAAAAATTTAATTTAAAATGATGTTTTGTTTTTTTTTTTTTAAACTGATATTGAATTCAATAAAAAAGTATAGTGGGAAAATAAATCTTGAGAAGATGTGAGCCCATGGCTCTAGCTCTGACTGGAGGCAAACAAGTGTGGAATAAATGAAAGCCCTGTTTTTATTGGAAAGGAAGTCTCTGTTTAATCTTTATGGAATAGTGAAGAGGACTGACTCAAGTAGCTCTGTTTCTAAATCCAAGCCTTGAAGATTGCTAGAGTTGATAGACACCTGGTGGTAGCCACCCCTGAACAAAGGCCCCATTGGCTTTTGTTCAGTAATATGACTTCAAACAGTCATATGACTTCAGGTACTGGGGTGAGAGAAGACACTGCGGAGGATGAGAGCCCTGGTATGAGTCTTTGCCAGCATTCTCTGCATGTTGGAACCCAGTGCAGTGGTGGAGAAAAGAGCACCGCGAATTGGGCAGTGCATGCCTTTGTGGCTCAGTAGCAAACACAGCTGATGTTTGTCATGTCCTGGTAAATGAATTACACACCTTCCTCTTGTGTATGGGTTCATATGTGTGCATGGGTGTACATCCAATACATTCACATGCTTGCAGCTTTGGTTGCTCATTGGATGTCGTCTACTTTGTTTTTGAGATAGTGTCTCCCTGGACTTGGAGCTTACTAATTAGGTTAGAATGGCCGATCTTAGATCCTTCTGTCCCTGCCTTGGACCCACTGTTGGGATTATGATCATGTACTGCCATTTCCAACATTTTATTTAGGTTCTGGGAATTCCAATTCAGACCCTCCTGTTTGTGTGGTGAGAAATGTAGACTGAGCTATCTGCCCAGCTCAGGTTATGAATCTTCCTGTATCAAGTACCAACTATATTATTCATTTGACATTTTCATAAGTTTTTAAAGCTATTTTATGTAAATAGGTATTATATGTATTGTCCCAAATCTGTATTTTAGGCAGAGACAGGAGTCACAGGGCAAGGTAGAAGCATTCTCTTAAAGGTGTATCTCACTTTGGTGAGATGTCAGGAAGAGAGCTGGGCAGAAAGGAGGAGGAACCAGGGACACAGGGCAGATAAGAGTAAGGAAAAAAGTTTTGAAGTTTTTTAGTTCTGTTTCTTGTGATCATTCAGACACTACCCACACAGCTTTATAGTCATAGTCTTGGGTTCGTGTGCTTCCCTTTAAGGACACAAATCTCATAAGAGCAGCACAGTTGTTCTGTTTAAAAGTTTGTAGAAACCATCTGTTGATTCCTCATTAATATACCTAGAATGGTGGCTGGCTATCTTGGTTTCCTCAGTTGACCCAGTTGACCTGAGGACCCGCTGCTCAGAACCAGCTCCTCTTCTAGAACTATCTTTTTTATAACTTCATCAGGTGAGCTGAAGGGCTGAACACACTCTTTGGCACAGTTGATCACTGTGCTTTTTGAGTCTTTCTGCCCATGGACACACGTAACCACTATTCTGACCAAGGTATTATGTTGTAGATTTTTGTAAAGTTCTGATAATTAAGAAAAACCAGTCATACATTGATAAGGTGATCAGGAAACATGCAGTGATCCAAGAAACATCTTCTAAGAGAAAACTGCAGTGTTCAATTGATATCACCATTTCTGAGGACAATATTTTAATTCCAGGTACTTTACTAAATCCCCACCTTTTATCAAAAGTAAGCTGGCAAGGCATTTTCACTTCCTAATTGGGCCCAGTTTCTCTCTTCTACTTCCCTGAGTGGTGGATTAATCTGCTTGTAGGATTGCTTGTTCCACACCTCTGTGATTGGCCTCTTCTATGAAAAAGCATCCTTGTTCCTCAGAGTTCCCGTTGGCCAGGTTGCATTTCAGCAACTCATTAAAACATGTATTTATTCTACTCTGGAGTTCATTGTCTGGCTAGCCATGAATTTATAGTGAAATGTAACAGTAAATTGTGCTCTGTGGTCACCAATGCCAAATGATACACACAGTAGCAGAAGGGTTTCCAGCATAGGGCAGGATTAAAGAGCTTAGGACCAGTGCTGGGGTTGTTGGCCATATTTTCGCAGTGGCCAGTTTTGTTCGAGGCAAACTTGAGGAAGCTGGGAGTCACTTGTCTCAGATGTTTGTGCTCACAACCACAGAGCCAGGAGAAAGACTGGGCTGATCATGTAATAAGCTCCAGCGGAGTCTGCAAGCGTCTGTGCTTTTTGAAAACCTGTTTAGTTTAATGAGGGTTTTCAGATTTCAAAGCTCACACACCTTTGCATAAAAACAGATGATTATGACCAAATTAGGGAATGTTGTTCCAGGAGTGTTTCCCCCAATACCTTTTCCTGGAGTTGTCAGCCCTGTTACTCTGCTCTTCACCTCCCAGACATCAGTTTGAAATATGCTTTTGAAAGTCTTATTGTATAGAGCCTCTATTCAAGCAGAACACTATGTCACATAAAAGAAAAGCCTTTTATAGTCAAAAGGGATTATGCGTATATTTTCCCTCTTCATGAAGAACAGAAAGAAAATCTTTTGGAAAAGCAAAACAAAAACAACAACAACTTCAGATTCATCAGCTGTCCTTAGAGGCCAGGCCAGTGAGGGTTTTGTTTTTTGTTTTTTTCTTTTTTCTAAGCTCTATAACCTGTTCTAGTAGGGCCAGAGGAAAGCACAAGCACGGCTTTGCTGGGAGGGAGCCACCCTTCAGTCTGTCACACACAGCACAGACTACTCTTAGTAAAAACATGAATATTTTTGACACTTTTCATCTTCAGCCTTAAGTCTTTCAACAATACCTTTCATATTCATGACATATTATTACTAGTATTCTATCTTTTTAAGAATTCTTTAAGTCATCTTAAGACAATGGTTACCCTGTGAAGCACTGGAGTCCTCTGAATCCATCACTCACTACATCTTGTCCACAATTTGAGAAAGAGGCACAGCACTGAATGTGGTGTTTAAATGCCAGCAGAGCACCCAACAGAGTGGAACCTGTTTTGAACAAGGTCGAAGGCATGTGGCCCAGGATGTGCTGTGCAGACAGGGTAATTAGCCCATCTTTGTGTGCTGGGCTCCTTATCTCTTTCCACTCAGTCTACTACATCAGCTTTGCCTTTGTTCTCGTTTTGTTTTGGTTGCTATTGGAAAATACCCAACAGAAGCAAGTGTAAGGAATGTAGGGTTTATGCACCTTGCACTTCTTAGTTACATTCTGTCACTGTGGGGACATCAAGGCTGGAGCTCGAAGCAGCTAGTCAGCATCCACAGTCACAAGCAGAGAGAGAGAGAGAGAGAGAGAGAGAGAGAGAGAGAGAGAGAGAGAGAGAGAGAGAGAGAGAGAGAGAGAGAGAAATGAACGCATGCATGATTATTGCTTGCCCTGCTTTTTTTGCTCTCCCGAATCTTACACAATTGAGGACCAAATGCTAGGGAATGGTGCTGCCCATGACAGGCAGGCCTTGCTGCCTCAGAGTAAGCAAGACAGTCCCCAATAGACACGTGATAAGCCAACCTGACCTCGAAATTCCCTCACTGAATCTCTATTCCCAGGTGATTCAAGGCATGTCAAATTTACAATTAAGACTTAACCTTTAGAGTTTCGTGCAGTTTAATTCATTCAATTTACTGGCTTATAGCCTTTTAGCCTTTTCTTACCATAACCCAAGTACTGACTGCTTTAAAGATTTTTTATTTTTTTCTCTACTTTCATGAGTAAAAATGAGTCATCTATATTTGGGAACCATATGGTTTCCAAATGGGATATGTACAATTAATTATCGCTTTATATATTTAATCTCTTTAAAATTTTAATGTAAAAATTTCTATGTAGTGTATGTCTGAGTACCAGGGAAAGAAAAGAATAGAGAAAGAATATTTTTTTTTTTTTTTTTTTTTTTTTTTTTTTTTTTTTTTTTTTTTTTTTTTTGCTGAAAGGAGGAACAAGAGAGAGGCGAGGACAGGAGGCCTGTGCAGATATAGAACTCTAAGAACCGACTGAAGGAGACAGCTGGTCATTAGGCCAAATGTCAATCTGGATACCCATGTGTTCTGGAATGAAACTAGAAACTATTTTCTTAGCCATCAAAAAGTAGCAGAAGATGAACTAAACACTAAAATGTCAGGCCCGGATCTCTGAAACTATAGAACGAAAGTGAGGAAACATTTCAGGACGTAGGAACAGGAAAGGGCATTTTGGATAGTACCCCAAAGCACAGGAAATGTGAACAAATTGTGTCATCCCAAATCAAAAGGAACAGTGTATCCCATGAAATAATCAACAAAGTCAAGAGATATTACCCAAAAAGTGAGATGATTACTAACTATACCAATGACAAAATTAGTATCAAAAGTATATAAAGAACTCCAGTAGTTAAAAAGCAAAAGCAAAAAGCTGATAAAAATGAGCAATGGACATAGTTTTCACAAAGACATGCAAATGGCCAACAGGGACACACAAGCACACAGTATCTCTAATAGTCAGAGAAATGAAAATCAGAACTATGGTGAAGATTCATAGTAACCAAGTAGAACCCTCTAAACTCTCCTGTCTCTGGTCCTGCCTGCCCCTACGTTCTCCCCTCTCCCACCCAGTTCCCTTCCTCCCTATAACTCCTGTGATTATTTTCTTCCCCCTTTCTATGTGAAATATCCACACTTTGGCCGTCCTTCTTACTAAGCTTCATATATAAGAGCTCTTTTGTATATTCTGTCTAAAAATATTGTTGTTCAAGTTGAGAGCTTGATGTTACCAGAGTCTTGGGAAACAAGAGAAAGTAAAAGAACCAAGCATCACTGAATGTATGCTAAGTCATAGTCAGATAAGAGAAAGCCTACAGTAAGGGAACCATCCAAAATGGATTGTGTATTTGTAAAGGAAATGATACATGTTTGAGGAGATAACTATGCTTACTGTAATCTATTTCTTACATAATATGTATTTGTTCTTTAAATAAAATGCCTCTTCTTGTCTTGAGTAATTAAATACTTATCTTCTAGCTGGTATGCCATTTGGGCATTTTAGAACATGTGGCCTTGTTGAAAGAATCTTGTCACTGGAGTTGAGTTCTGAGGTTTCAAAAGCCATAAGTCATTCCCAGTTCATACTCCTTGCTTTTTGTTTGAAGTTGGAGATAGGAGCAGGCTCTCGCCAGGCAACTGCCGTTGCTTTGCTTCTCTGTTGCCAAGTTTCCACTTTAATGGTGATGGATGCTTATCCCTCTGGAACTGAAAGCCCAAATTAATTTTTCCTCCTAAAAGTAAAACTTACATATATGTCATGTATAGAACTCAAGATATAAAGGATGAGTGATTTAAAGTATGTCAGAAGAATGGTTAAGGACCCATTAATTCTATGTGGTATAAGAATGACCATTTCAATGGGAGGCCTGTCAGACACAAAGACAGATACTTAGAAATAGTTAATGTAAAATTGTTCTAAAATACCTAGCAGGATTACAGGTATGTGTACTTCACAACAGTGCTTCAGATGTTTGAATAAAAACATATAGAATTTTAAAAAGATGTCAAGTATGTAAGAGTTCATTATCCTTTGTCATTAACTTATAGAAGCAACAGAAAACCATGAGCTACATGGCCAATGTGCTTGATATGCATGGAACTTGCCACTCTATAGAAGTTAAATACCTATGTGGGCTTTTGCCTCATTGTCTTTTAGCAAATGATGTTCATAAAGATCAGTTATAGTCTGAGCTGTGAAACCCGAGAAGGTGTTAAAAGTTGCCTGTCATAGTGATTGGACCTCAAGAGAAATAACTAGGAGTAAAGAACATGAAGACTTTATTTAGAAATTATATAAGTGTCACGTTACAAACTGTTAAATTAATGAACAATTAAAATGTATATTAGGAACCAGGCGGTGGTGGTGCACGCCTTTAATCCCAGCACTCGGGAGGTAGAGGCAGGCGGATTTCTAAATTTGAGGCCAGCCTGGTCTACAGAGTGAGTTCTAGGACAGCCAGGGCTATACAGAGAAACCCTGTCTGGAAAAACCAAAAAAAAAAAAAGTATATTAGGTATAAAGTGCATTTTAACATTTAAATTGACAAAACTGTATTTTACTATGTATTATTATTTACAAGTGTATGATATTCTATTCATTACGGGTGGCTTAATTGAACATATTAATATGTATTTATCTAAGAAGCTATTTTTCAGTTAAAACATTTATTCTTCCCTTGGGCTTACAGACAAAGATGGGTGACTTAAAAACAGGGTAAGCTTTATATCTCTGTCTTCATTTCCTATCTGTCTCCTTTGTCTTAAACTGTAGGTCAAATTGCTGTTTAAATCTACATGGAGTTAGTAGTCGTTTAAGAAACATGCTTTAAAGTTGATCCCTCCCATCTCAGTTTTGACACCAAGATGAGAGTAATTAATTCATTTCCAACAGATTGTCCACTTCCAGCCTGGACAGGTTCTGCTTCAGATTCCTGGAGGGGTGCCCAGAGGTATTCAGAGCATACAAAATGTATTTTAGGAAGAATGGAACCTTGTGGGCAGATTGCCCAATGCTGAGACTGCCCCCTAAAGAGAAGCAATCATTGCAGTGGAACCAAGTTTTCCCCATTCCTAGATCACAGGTCTGTGAAATAAACATCCTGTGAAATAAATGGATAGAGCGTGTCCCCTGATTGCAGCTGTGAGCAGCAGCACTTTCCGCACCATCAAAGTGGATGGCACCAGGAGCAGTAGCAATTTCCTCAAGCAGATCTGATACTTGAACCAACAAGACCACAGTTTGAGTACCACTGACTCCCCATCCCCATTCCTGGAGAGCCCTGGATACAGTTGCCTTGTTCCTGCAGACAGATCTGAGATGTTTTATCTCCTGTTGCTTTCTGGTGTGATCAGATGGAATTACATTTCTATTCTGGTTTTCATCCTTAGGGTTTACATTTATTCTGTGGGAAAACTTTGTGCACCTGAAGTCTTTGGACTGAAGAGTGAGGTATCTGACCTCTTGTGCTTATGCCTATCTCTCTCTCTCTTTTTTTTTTAACCTAAAAATACCTATCTAATCAATCATTTGACCAGGCACCGGAATATTATTAACTATAGTCACCGAGTTTTACAATAGATATTTTGAGCTATTTCACTGTTGTAACTGAGAGTTTGAGATGTTTCACCAACCTCAATCCAATTCCTACCTCATCTTCAATCCCTTTGGTAATCACCACTTACCTCTCTGTTGCCATGACTTCAATTCTGATAGATTCCATGTATCAGCGTCTCTCTCTCTCTCTCTCTCTCTCTCTCTCTCTCTCTCTCCCTCTCTCTCTCTCTCTCTCTCTCTGGCCGTCTCACCTCGCTCGACATAATTCCCTCTAAGGCTCATTCACCTTATTGTAAGTTCTAAGATGCCTTTCTAGTATGAAGTATGAGTTGCTCGCCCCTGTGGTGCATCTGTAGCCACTTACCTGTTCAAGAATATGAATTGTACAAGAATGAACAAACAAGCAATTGTAGATGTTCCTGCAAATTCCCAATCTCCTTCCTCTGGATGTATGTGCTCCACTTATTCTACTTGTGGTTCGCCTGCTGGTATCTCTTTTGGCTCTGGAAGCTTCATTCAGCTGAGCTTCAGAAAACAGTGTTGAGGAAATGGTAAGATATGTCACAAAGTGTAAGAAAAAAATCTGCAAAAAGCATAGAATAAAAACTTATAACCAGAAAATAAAAAAATATAAAATTGGAAAAAGAGATAAAAGATGTAAAGAAGAATGAAGGAATTAGTCACACTTTCTCACTGTCACATACTCTGAGAGTGTGTGTGTGTGTGTGTGTGTGTGTGTGTGTGTGTGTGCATGTGTGAGTGTAGGAGATGTGTACAATGACAAACATGTGAGACAGCTATGGACTTTGTAAGGATACATAACAGCCAGAATCCTCACCCACTGCTGAGAGATTGCAAAGGGAACTGTGACCTTGGAAATGCTTAACAGCTTATATTAAATTCCTTTAGATACCTACTATGCACATCAGAAAGAAACAGGTATGTTCACATACAAACTTCTGCGAACATTTGTGGTGACTTATGTATAATAATAAAAATCTAAAACTAACCAACCTAAGTGTTTCCTAGCTCTAGCATGGATATGCTCACAGTAGCACACATCTGGTGCTGTTAACGATTCAGGAGTTAGGATGGAATAGTTTCTTAATAAATACCATAACAGTAAGAAATCTCAGAGGCCAGGCTCAGATTTCTCTTTTCTTTTTCTTCTTCGTTTTCTTTTAACTTACTTGTTGTTGATTATTTCTGTTCGGTTTTAGTTTTGGTCTTGTTTTTTGTTGTATTTTTTCTTTGTTTTGTCAATTTGACTCAAGTTATTGTTTCTAGCAAGAGGAACCCCACCTGAGAAACTGCCTTCATCATATTGCCTGTAGGCAATTCTATATGTTATTTCTTTGGTGGGGATGGGAGGCTCTGGCTTACTGGTGGGGGTGCCAGCATTGGGCAGGTTGTATTAACATGCAGAACAAGCCATGGGGAGCTAGAAAGCCAGTCAGAAACATTTCTCCCTGACTTCTGCTTCAGTATTGCCTTGGCTTCCCCTAATGGCTGACTGTGACCCATCAGCCAAATGAATACTTTCCTCCCAAGGCTGCTTTTGGTCTTTATGTTTATCATAGAAATAGAAAGCAAGTAGGACATTAATTGATGCCAGGATCATGAACTCTTAGGAAAGACCCAATCATGTTGTTTTTAGGAGGATGGTGGAATGAGTTTGGAACTTTGAGCTGTTGAAAGTCCTTGAGTGCTCAAGGCTTTATGATCCCTTGTAAGTGCTTAGAAAGCAGGACTGGTGCCGAAAGAGATGCATACAATACAGGCCTGGCTTAATGATATTTCAAGCAGAAGCAAAGACTCATTCAAGGCCATTCCTGTGGTATTTCAAATGAAGGATCTGCCATTACAATTACCTGTGGTTATAGGATCAGCAATGATGAATGAAAGATTGGCACCAATAAAGCAAAACCTTTGCTTTAATGGGATGGTTGATACTGGTTAGCTGAGGTAGGCAAACTAGCTGTGGTTAAGAAAAGCATCATTAAGGCAAAACCTTCGGTTAAGTTAATGCCTCAGGGTCAGCACACAGAAGCTGTGGTCTGGGATGGCTACAGCTAATTCTCATGCTGGCAAGTAAAAGAAGTCTTGTAGAAGGGTCACCCAGTGGTACTGGCTTAGAAGCCATGGGTGAGTCATGAAGAATAACTGAGGCTTGATACTGTGTGGCGGGGGTAGGGAGGTGGCATCCCCGAAGAGAAACGAGAAGAGGCCATTGGTGAAGGTGCAACCTTAGTTGCTTTGGAGACCCAGCATATTGGAGCTCCCATGAGACCAGTATAGCAGCATCTGTGTAGTGGAGCCATCCTGAGACTATGAGACCATGTGTTCTGCAGATGGCAGATCCAGAGAAGCAGAACATAAAAGCTCCTTAGAGCTTCAACAATTGTGAGGCCCAGATATTGGACAGTGGAAATTTGGTTTTGCTTAGATTTGAATATAACTATGCCATGGTTCTTCCTCTGTACAATAGAAAGTGTGTAACTCACTTTCATTTTACAGGAACCCACAATGAAAGTGACTTTGGATACACTGAATATTTAAAGTGTTTGAAAAAGCAAAGACTTTGTGACTTTTGAAGTTACATTGTGATCTTTGTGTTAGCATGAACTCTATTCGACAAATAAGCAAGGAATGATTATACTTGAATAGTGGTGTATTTGTGGGTCAATTTAACAAGGGTCCAATTTTGCTGGCTATTTCTTGTTTGTTTGTTTGTTTGTTCGTTTGTGTTTAACAACTTAACATCATCTGATGATGTTGAGAAAATGCCTTCATCAGATTTCCTATAGGCAAATCCATAGTGTATTTTCTTTCTTTTTTTTTTTTTTTTTCATAGTGTATTTTCTTAATTAGTGACTGCTGTGGAAGGTCCCAGTTCACTGGGGGTGATATTGCCCCTAGGCAGATAGCTGTGGGTTTTATACCTAAATCAGATAAGCTAGCAAGTAGCAAGTCAGTAAGGCACATTCCTCCATGATCTCTGCTTTAGGTCTTTCCTTCTTTCCCTAGTCATAGGGAGATTTTAGAGTGGGGGGGGGGGGCGGTGCAGGTCAAGAATGTCGTTGGAGTAGTATCAGTATTGTATGTCTCCATTGATTTATCTGTCTATCTCACAATCAGTCTATCTATCTATCTATCTATCTATCTATCTATCTATCTGGCATCTATGATTTTTAAATCTGTAGATATATATAGCATATGGCTAAGCTTTCTCTCTCTCTCTCTCTCTCTCTCTCTCTCTCTCTCTCTTTCTCTCTCCATATGTGTGTGTGTGTGTGTGTGTGTGTGTGTGTGTGTGTGTATCTTATAGTTATGTTATATATTTTTCAATGCTTTTAAGAATTATACTCCAAGTTTAAATTTAAATGTATGTTTTTTATACTGTTACTATTTATGGTATCATAAAATACTAAATAGTTAGAGATAATCTTACTAAATATACCTAAGTTGTATAGACTGAAATTTATAAAAAATTAAAATATACCTAATATATAAAGCTATATTTGGCCCCTAATAGAAAACCCCTGTCTAGAAAATATATTTCTCTACCAATAAGTCTATGGAGAATCACTGAAAAATCATAAAACAATTTTTGTGTATGTACAGAAATTGACGAGGTGATACTGAAATCCACATGGGTTATGAGTAATATAATTTAATACAATATATAATTTCCCAAATTACCTTGCTAGCCAAGGAACTTGAAGGAGGTATTATAGTACCCTAGTGTCTAGGCTTGGTAAAGAGCTGTGATAATTATAAATCGAGTGTGACACTGGTGTGAAGATGGACACACACACCCCACACACTCATTCTGAGAACCAGCAATACTACTCCTAGGTGTTTACCCACATGAAATGAGAGCATATGCCCACTAAAACACTTGTACATAAATGTTTGTAAACTTTTTATTTGTAGCAACTACAAATTAGGGGAAAAACAGATGTTCCTTTGTGGGTGAATGGACAATTATGCTAGATCCGTTTAATGAAATACAAATAAAAATTACCCATGCAGTGTATATGAATGAATCCTGGTAACATTATAACAACCACAGGAAGCTATAAGATAACAAAAAGGACCTGGAACATATTGAGCAGCTTCCATTAGGTGAGACTACATCACATGGGCTGGTCCAAGGTCAGGAGGGCTTTCTATCCATGGTTAGATTGTATGGAGAGTGGATGGGTGGGAGGGGAGAGGAAAGGGCAGACATCTTCGGGCCAGTGGCCATGCTTCATCACTTGATCATGCTTTTGTTTGTATGAGTGTGGCTGTTCAGTAAAGCAGATAGATCCATGTGCTTATGTGCATTCTATGTGGTATTCAAAGAAGTGGATTTTTTAGAATAATTTTTGTCCCTTGTTTTTAAGACAGAGGAAAGCGGTATTTCCGTTTTCTCTTTGTTCTCTCGTGCTATGATGATATTATTGAAGACATTTTTAAAAAGTGAACTACTTTTTTTCCATTTTAATTAGCACAGTGGAAGTGGTGACATCATTTCAGCTGCTGCGTTTATTTTAGGAAAGTCTAAGAGATATGTAGAAGTAGTTTTAAGCCTTGTCATCAACATAGACTTCTAAGAGCCCAGAATGTTCTGAATATGTTTATTTTTAATTTATACAAAAAACCCTCCCATGAATGAAGCCCTTAATTTTATGAATAAGAAAAAGTGGGATTCATAATACACTGTACTGCCTTTCAGAATATATTAGATTCTGGACATTTATTCCAATAGAAAGCCTGGGGTGGCCTGGAACTCCACATATGACAGAGGCTAGCCCGGAACCCATGATTCTCTACTTTTCCTTCCTCCTGTTCTAGAGCGGTGCGACTCTGGGCATGGTCCTCCTCTCTTCAGTCACATATACTGCCATGGGCATGAAATCCAACACCAATTACGGTATCACAAAAGGAACCTTTTCCTTATCTGTCTTGTGACTCTCCCTACGAGATTACAGAGCTTGACACTGGAAATGGAATGTTGATCAGTAATCCCATGAGAAACTTATGTGTCAGTAGAACTTTGAATATCCCAAAGCTCCATTTGTATCCGTAGCTCATTTGTCAGATAACCCAGTGTAATGCAGGTTCATATGACCCTGCATTTGTAGCCTCAAGGAGAGCGAGGGAAATAAATAGTGAGGGGAGCCAAAGGAGAGGTGTGTCCTCTAGCCTGGTTCTGTCTTGAGGCAGAGTATCCAGATTCCACTTCTGTGCCCACAGTGTGTTTGGCTTCCTTGCCTCATATCTAGTCTTCAGTGTGTCAGAGCAGACTGACCTGTTTCTTTGTCAAATTGTCAAGTTATGTGTAACAAAATTTTTATAAGCTGATTTCCTCTTTCAGGTGAGAAAATGCATTCTTATCTCTATGCCATCTACTCTGCTGAGCTGAGTACCATTCTTAATCATGTCTCTACAGAAACTTCTAGGAATTTTTTTTCCCTTTCTTTAAATGTGAAAAAAAAAAAAAGAATTAGAAACCTCCTTGGTCATTCGTTAATTTTCTCTTAAGACAAAACATTTGTGGAAATTGTGACATTTGAACTCTCGTGTCTCATTTGCAGTTCCCCGAATGTGGTTTCTATGGACTCTATGATAAGATCCTGCTTTTTCGGCACGATCCTGCCTCCGACAACATCCTTCAGCTGGTGAAAATCGCAAGTGATATCCAGGAGGGTGATCTCATTGAAGTGGTCCTGTCAGGTAAGATCCCGATTTCCATGTCTGTAGATTAATTATTTGCTTTTAAGAAGAATTTTTGGGTCTAAGCTACTGTAATACAAAGCATATATGCTATACCGTGAGATGCTTTTTAGCTCTGTCTACAGGAACTTTCAAACTTATTTTGGAAAAACCCTGGCCTGCATCTGTAACCTCAATACTGTCAGGCTGAGACAGAAGGATCATGCATTAAGACCAACTTGAGGTAGAGTGAGTTCCACATGAGATTTGGCTACCTAAATAAGGGTGTTTCAAGAAAGAATGAAAACCGGAGGAGAATTTGTCCATTTTCCCACCTAGGAAGGACTTTACTATGTATCTCTAGTATGTGCTTCCTCCCAGACTCTCAGCCATTCCCACCTACACCCATCATCACACCCATGCCCTCAAGTATCCTTACCCCTGTCGACTCTCACTCCATTTTGCTATTTGAATGAATTGGCTAATAGCACAAACAAACACTTAGCTCACCAGTGATATGAAGGTGCCCATCAGGTCTTCAAATGTTTAGAAGCCAACACAAAATAGTAGAAAGAACTTATTTGCTACTGAATGCCAAGACTCAAAGCAGCAGCGATAGATTAGGTCCAGCCATGCCTCTGATTTGAGTTAGCTCATTCACTGAGGAGAGCTGTGCTTGTCTGCCCAAATATGTATTTGTGTCTTAAAAGTTGTTGCTGTTAGTACTGTGTGTGTTGATGAAGAAAAGGAAAATGTGTGAATCGACCATTAAAAATGTAGCGTGCGCAAACAGCTGCAGCACAGGTCCTCCTAAGGATGGAGAGCTGAGGCAGAGATCATAACTATGCCCATATTTTTATTGTTCCATTTTAATATTGAATCACTTTGGAGTAACTGGGATTACATGGCTCCTCTCTTCTCTCTGACTTGTATTTCCTTCAGTCTCTTTCACTTTGGGAGATCCAGTAGCTTCAGATTGCTGGACTTCATTTCTTGGAGTTCTTTACCTGGTCTGTGCTTGTCCATGGGCGCCCCAGCCTTCATTCTCTGCATGTGCATCTGCTTGTTTAGTTGGCTTGGCCTTGCTTCTGCTCACTTTCTTTGTCTCTGCTGATCCTCGATGTCTTGGTTGTATTAATGTCACTAAGTTGTGTTGTTTGCCCCACTTGCATGGTTGAGCTTGTTATCACAATTTTCATTTAACAAAAGTAATACTTTTCTGTTGTTTATGAATCTGAACTGTTGCTAAATACAATAAGCAAACACTTTGACTCTTCTTTATTAAAATTCTAAGCCATCATATGCTTCTCTGTGATGCCTTTCTCTGTGCTTTTCTTGCAGTGGTTTACTATATCTTAGCACATAGAAGTTGTCTTCTGACTGTTCTGAATGCTAGAAGCTAGCAGAAAAAAAATTATTCAGAGAAATTGTTTGCTGCATGTGTTCTTCTCTAAAATTCACATTAAATCTACAGCCAGACCGTTCTGCAAAAAAGGTATTCTGTTTTCTTTTGGATAGGAATAGCATCCAGACATGCATGAGAACTTTTTTCCACCCAGGTTTTAATTTTTTTCCTATTTTATTTTTTAAACAACAAAATAAAATATAATAAGAGAAAAAAAATCACATCAAAGTTGTACAAGGCAAACCAGCTGACAGAAAAGAACCCCAAGAACAGGCTTAAGAACAAGAGACCCACTTACTCAAACATTCAGGAGTCCTGTAAATGTACTAAACTAGAAGCTGAAATATGTATAGTTCAAACCTACGAAGGCCCTGTGCTTGCTGTTTCAGTCTCTGAGATTGCAGGAGCATTGCTCAGTTTATTTAGAGACATTTGTTATCCTGGTGTCCTCCATGCTCTTGGGCTACACTCCTTCAGTCTCCTTTCCATAGGGTTCCTTGAACTCTGTGGGAGAGGGGAGATAAGATGGAGACATGCCATTTTAGAGCTTTGTGTTCCAAGTTCTCTCTCTGTGCATTGTCTGGCTGTGGTTTTCTGTATTTGTTCCTTAGAACCTTTAGATCCATGTTCTAGTGTCTGGTACAGAAAGGTACTCTAAATGCTACCAAAAGAAAAATGTTAACACCAATCCAGGTGTAGTACCCATGATCTCCATAAGATATGTTCTACTTGCAAAATATGGCAGGGCAATGGTGGCAGAAAGCTTGTGGGAGTAACTAGCCAGTGTCACTCCACAAGATGGAACCCATACCCAACCCTGCTTGAGTGATGAAACATAAAATGATCCCTAATGATATTCTGCTATACTCATAGATAGGTGCCTTATTTAACCATCATACGAGAAATTTACTCCTGCAGCAGATACATGAAGACTTTTAAAACTTGGGTTTCTAGATTTAATTTCTTCTTCTCTCCATATTACTTTTGTATCTATGCATATTATATTCATATATACATACATGCATAGATAGATAGAGATATATTCAACATTGTTTAGATGTTTTCCATTCAGCTGTGATCTTCACAGGCAGCACTAACTTCTTGTCCTCCAGTCCTGCTCTCTGGACAGGATTGCACAGATTACACAGCAGTATAACGTAAGGAAGACAATTGAGTCTTCCTAGGGCACTGAAGGCCATGGGGACAAAGCAGCATGGCTCATATGACCCTTGCTTGATCCAGGTTGGATATGAATGGTGTGCTATGCCTTACATATCATTTTCTAGAAGTGCTCTTATGGTTCATCTTCACCAAAATCCCACCTGCCTTTTGATATTCCTCTTGGAGACTATAGTTTTACTATTAAGTTTTATTGACCTAAATTGTCTGTATTCTATTTCTTCCCATAATTACATTTAATCTTTTCCTTTGCCATAAATATAATGTTATTTTTTATATTTAATGTCTCACTATCAGAAATATTTCATGACAGAAAATCTCAGTATTGCTGAAAGAACACCTGGGGAAAATATATCTTTGAGGCAGTTGATGTATGTTTGTTTCTTCTGATATTCAGCAGTCTATCTCTTGCTTCTCTGATTTCTGAGACCTTTCACCATCACCAGACTTCTTAGAGAGTTCATAGCAAACTAAGCTGTGGCTGGGTAATTCATTGGCTTTGTCTTCCTATCTGTTTGAAACTCATGACTTCTATAACTAGTAAATTTTGACCCATTGGCCAACGTTGATGGATTGGGTTAGGTTTTAAAAAATATAAAAACAAACAAGCAAAGAAACAAGAACCATGGATAGCTGTGTTGCTGGGTATTTGATCACACTGTGAATCCTAAGATTGTGTTATTGACTGAAAATCCTGTTTCTAGTTGTGGTGTGCCTTGGCCCTTAGCATACACCTTTAATCCTCATGGTAGGAATATGGACACACCCTTAGTATACACCTTTAATTCCAAACAATGAAGGTAAAGTTAGTTTGTAAAAGCAAGTACCCATCTTTGGAAGTTATATCTAATTGAGTGGCAGACAAAGTGATGGATCAGAGAAAGGTTGGCAGAATAGGATCTGCCCAATTCTCAAGAGAAGGGAGAGGAAAGGGAAGGTACTTGAGGGGCAGTGCAGACAGTGAGGAGGCCGTTTTACTGGGACAAGTGTACAGAGAATGCAAAGGAAACAGAATATTAGAGCATATTGCCAATGTTAGTCTCAGGCGAAGCAGGACAATTCAGGAGAGGCCTAGAGAGAAGCCAGATTGAATCAAGCAGCTTGGAGAGGAGTTTTGAGCCAGAACAGCTGAGTTGACCAGCCAGCCAGAGTCCAGAAAGAGCTAGAAAGGGGTAAGCCCATTCAGCAGTAAGTCTCAGAGGCTGAAATATTCTAGGCCTAGATAAGATTTTCTGGAGTCTAGAAGCTTCCAGGACTAAGCCATGGTAGCAGAGAGAGTAAGTCTTGGAGACAATCATTACAGGAGAACTAAAGGTACTTTTATGTACCTGCTCTATACGTTGATGTCACAGGGCTCTAGGCCACACCCCCAACTCTGGCAATTGCTCTCCTTTAAGAAATAGACTAACTTTATAACCAATGGTTTGAAGGAGGAAACAGTACACATGGATATTTCTCTTCCCATGTCAAAGTCACATCCAGAATCAAGTGCATGGCACCTAGCAGAAATGTCATTACAGTGTTCTTCATAATAGATTATTATGGAAGCCTGATGAATTTGCCAAAGCAAAGCATATTGTTGCAGGCCTATACTTTCATAGCCTCAACTCTGTTTGTAAGCTTATTTTAATATTTATCTGTAATAATTTGGTATTTTTGTGCATGCTTCTGTGTATGTGTTATATAAATGCTCACATCAGGAATAGTCAAGGCTTCCATGTGTGCAATCAGTTTGAGGTCAGTTCCCTTACACTTTCTAGATCCTTGTAGTAGATTGTGTATTATTATCACTTTCATGGAAAGCAGTTTCCTTCCATTTGTATTTAATAGCTGCTCATGTTCAAAAGCTTCATTAAAAAGCCAGAGCTTTATCCTATGAGAAGGTTTTCCTGGCCTGTCCTCAGTCACTGGGCCAGGAATTGAAATACAGGCAGAGAAGATCATGTGTCAAACATGAAACCAAAGAGCTGTAACAATTATTTGGAAGTAGTAAATATTAAGAGAAAGAAAAGTTGAAGAGGACTCACAGGAGAGCTGCAGCCACCAGAGAGTGTCAAGATTCCTTTTCCCTACTTTCCTGGTGTCCTTTCTTATCCTTCAGTGTAGTTGCCAAAAGAGTGAGGCCCATCCTAAGTGATGAAGTACTGGTCCCATGTATGTAGAGTACCAGTCATGTCCTCTATGACTATATTACTATATTACAGTCTGTAATACCTGTGAGGTTTTGCATGTTTGAATTAAAGATGCAACTAAAATATCACACACACTAATATGACTGGGAGTCAGGTTTTTTTGTTTTGTTTCATTTTTTTTTTTCTTGCCTAAAGATAACGTGCTGTGCACAACAATTGAGCACTTCTCAGAATCAGACCATCTGGGCTCGTGCCTTTGTCTATTCTTTGCTACCAACATCCTCATCAAGTCATTTAGGGATTCGTGATTTCCTCATCTGTGAAATGACAACAGCCTACTCCATAGGACGGTACACAAAAATAAACCAAGCATGTAATCCTGTAAAGCACTCAGGAATACCCTCACCTTAGAAGCCACAATACGGGCAAGCTGTAACATTGGTCCTTCCTTGACATCTCTAGGCAGACATTCCAAGGAAGCCAAACCTGATTACTGAGGAATGGCAGGTTAAGCAAGATTTAAAAGATTCTTATAAAAATTCACCTAAACTTTGGCACAACCGTAAAACAATACTTTGCAAATTCCTATACCAAGTTCACTTTATTACAGGGTGGTTTTAGCTTCTATTGAGCACCTATCAGCTCTTGCCTCTACGGTCCTATAGTTCTCCAGGCCATATCCATGAAATGATTGGTCCAAACATAAGCATCTAGTCTTTATGTTGAAGGCACCTCCCTCTTCTTGCACAGAGGGCAAGAATCTTAACATAAAACAACAACAACAGCAACAACAGCAACAACAACAAAATGTAGAGTCAAGAATCTGGGGGGATGGCTCATTTAACCCATGCTTGTCATCTAAGCATGAGATCTGAGATCAGATCCCTCAGAACACTTGTCAGAATCTGTTCTTGATACCATGCAGCTGTAACTTCAAAGCTGGGAATGGCATGCCTGATGCATACTGGTATGTTTGAAACCACATTTCAAGAAACTTGAAGTGACTGAGGAAGACATCTAGTCTTGGCCTCTGGCTCTACATAAATGCATCTGTACTTATACATCACATATCCATTTGCAAAGACCAGAACAACAACTGCAATACCATAAACAACAAAATAATGCCCCTATGCGCACAGTGGGAAGTTACAAGAAAGTAAATCTTTGCCACTAGGCAGCATTCCTTTGAAATGTACTATATCACATCACTTTTTGCTTTCATGATGTCTCAGGGTAGCAGAGCAACTGGAAGGTCTCTGCAGCATTTGTTTTAACTGCCCACATCATGCAGGAGCTGAGGCTGTGCTGGAGTCTGACACTCAGTGCTCTATCAATGTCTAGTGCTCTATCACTTACCTCAGTGTAGCCTTTTGATTTGGAACCAATGAGCTGAAATCCCTGAGGACATATGAAAATTTCCTTCTCCAGTTTGGTAACTTCATATTTCCAGGAAGCACTGATGGTGTTTTAAGAACGGAGGATAAAAATGAGCTTTCAGGATCCATTCATACTGTCTTTATTATAGAACCAGAATCCTCTTCTCCCTCAGGAAAAAAAAATGAATGTTTAATACAGCGATTCAGACTACAGTCAGGTGAAGGCAATTATGAAGGTTCTTGCTTAAACAGCTATGTTGCAGCATACAGGTGGCTGAGTCAGGAGGGTTGCCACAAGTTTGAGACAGCCTAAGTTACATAGTGAGTGTTGAATTAATGAAAAAAATATATGTTCAGTATTTTAATCTATTCAGTATTAAATGGGATAATACTCCCACTGCTCATCCAGTGTCCTCTACAATGTCACATCCCTGACTAAAACTAAAATCATGACTTCTTAATCCAGTTTTTCTCTTAATAGTAAATAAAATATAAAATATAATGCCGAGAAACTAAGTTGTTAATGTTGTTGAAATGTCCTCATTTCTTTCTAGAAAGTGTAAATGATTGAGTCCCATGACATCATGTCATATACACGTCATAGATGTGGTCTATTGCTTAGTGTGGCTCAGTCCCTACCTAAAATACCCAGACAGGAAACAGAACTCTTGAGAATGGCAGGCCAGGCCACTACTCATGCCACACTATAGGGAGCAAGTTCTTATCCACTCTTCAGTAATAAAATTTGATTATGGCTGGGACCTTCCCAGACCTAACACTGAGTAGCTGGGGTTGTAAAAGATCTGGGCTTTAGCACTCAATATACATTTCTTTGTGACAGATTTTGACATAGAAATACTCCAGAATGAATGGTGATTCGGGTTTGGTCCAGTTTCAGTTACAGTTATCTGCCCCATGTCTTCTACCTATTGTTGATCAGATTATCTCGTAGAAACAGCTTATTTGTTGAAGAGCAATCCTGCTTTGAAACCTTTGCAGTTAATTTCATGCTATCTCTCATGTAAAACATGGTCCCATTCAGTATGATTCTTGGAACTTGTGGATGTGTCTATTATGAGACCACATAACACTACTTGCTTTAGTCATCATTTTTTTGTGTGTGTATGTCTGGATGCTGAATTTACTGGGCTTCATCAGTTTATTAACTCTTGCTCATAGGCTCCTGTTTCCATGTTGGTTGTATTCATGGTGGCCCTGGAGCTGGACTCAGACTTCTGTTTCAAGTCAAGAAGAAATGGGGGCTGATGCCCTGGGATTCTGGCTCCCCTTGCATGCATCTCTCAATACTCTCTGGCTCTGCAGACTAGAACTCTGGTCTTCATCTATCTAACAGCACAGCTTCTCTGCCTAAGGGGGTCAGCTGACAAAACCTATGGGAAAAGTTGAATCATGTGTACCAGCACTGGAGTCCAGATCACTATAGATCTTGGTCAGTATACATGTCATGGTTTTCGGAGAACATGTCAAACTCCTCTCTTCACAGAGAACTAGCCTCAGGCTTGTCGTCACCATCTGGCAAGAGGATAGTACTTTAACTGCCATCCAGAGAGACAGGAAGAGTACAGGTCCATGAGAACCACACGGAATGGGCTTTTTCTTGTATTCTTTGGTCACCATTTCATCAGAAATCCTGAACATTTACTTCTCCAACTGCCAGTTCATTGTCTTGCATATTTAAAGCTCACCTTGTTACATGTCCAAGATACAAGGATCAGAGGACTTTTCATACTTACAGGTATTCTAGAAAATATAATGGCTTTATTTTTATATTTTTATTTTTTAAATATGACCACAGGCAAAAAGCCTTCTGTATATGAAACATGCTATCCCAATGAGCTATGTCCTTTGACCCCAAGAGTCTTATTAGTCTATCTTATTTAGCACTTTCAAGTAAATTTTGGGAACTTACTGTTCCAAATAAAATCTTTACATGTCATTGATACATAAACAGGTGAGTTGCAGAATTTACCCATGGTATTAAAACTGTTTTTGATAACAATGTTCTTTTCTAAGTAGCTATTTCCTGGCTTTACTTCTGTAAAAAGACAATATAGATTTCTTTTTAAATTTTAAATTAAAGTATAGTAAAAATTTACTTTTCTATTGTCTTAGACAGGAAGGGTTCTTGTGATCTCAGTTTAAACTAGAGAATGAAAATATTTGGATTCTTATTTCATCCATCTTTAAAAAATATGAATTTCTGATGCAAAATTTGACTAAGAGATTTGCAGTCCACCCCTCTTCTCTCTTAGACAGTTTATTGTGAAAACTACTAACTGTATCTAGCTATGTGTATCCAATTAAAATTATATGAAATAGAAATTATGTTTCTAAGTCATACTCGCTTTCCCTAAATGTTTCAGCACACACCTAGCTAAAAGCTGCCATTTTTACCAGCAAAAAACAGTTCCAATAAGTAGAATAGGTGAAGGAACACAACTTACCCACAAAGATCACAGCCTAACCACATACTTCACACACACATACACACACACACACACACACACACACCCTGCAAATAATGCTATGCCTGTAATACCTTAGATATGACACATAGAAGACTGTGACAGGTGATAGGACGATATTACAATCATTATTTCTGATCTCTCTGGAAGGAATTCTCTGACATTACCCTCTAATATCCTTATAGTATGACATATTCAAGCCTAATGCCCCACAGGACTCTTTCTAAAGAAAATGAGAAATGCTACTCTTAAGAATTCTCAATTCTGAGCCTATGGAATATTTTTATAGCTGTAAGTCAATGTTGTTGACTAATTCTATGTATTTAACACAATATTTCTCCAAAATCCCTTAGGTTTTTTTTTTTTTCCTATTTCACTGTGTTTCACAGAGAGTAGTATACTCTACTATGCCCAACATCATAGGCTTAAACTCCAAGGGGCTAATTTTAACTGTCAGATACCCCTTTTTACTCTCTGGATAGCACTGGCAAAGCTCTTAGCGTTTGGTGACAGAGTTTCTTCATCTTAACTGGAGATTTCCTATGATACAGTTCATACAGCCTAGTGCCTTGCATTATGCTGCAATATGAGGAATACGTATACAGTTCCTGAATGGCTTTGTGTCTTGATGTCTTAAACAGTTCCTGAATATATATTGCAGTTTATGGTAGCTTACAAAGTTATGCATTGTAATAGGATGTCAGTGGTACCATTATTATCTGTTAGAAAATAGAAAATTTAATTATATTTCTAAATCTTAGAACTTTTATTAAAATACATGAAGAACTGATATAATTTTGAAGAATATTTGTTTATTGTTTTTAATCAGTGATGACTTTTTCAGGAAAATAAATCTGAATCTAGGAGAATTACATCTAGATTATTTAATACAATTTTAGAAAAATATTGTGGATCTTGATTTGTATTATTTACATTGATTAGTATTGATCAATGTAATTTCATGGTGTCATATGGATGGATTATTTCTTAAACTACAAAGACATTTGAAAGTTCATTGAAATCTTTCAGTGCAATGATAATTCCCTGGTACTAGGAAAAGTTATAAAATATGCTTATTTCCATATTCATTTTTATATTAGTGTGTCTGTCTCTTTCTATGGCAGACACACAGACAGACATAAAACACGCACACACATACTCACATGCGCATGCACACTTTACTGAAGAATCCAGAGGACGAAAGAAAAAGTTGTACACACTGTTAAATGGGTTAAATGGCGTCATCGCAGCTGCTCCTGTTAGCGGAGGCATATTAGACTCGCCACTATGGGACTATCTGAATGTTCCACGGGAGGGGATTATTTTTGCTTGAGCTAAAAGATAGTTCATCATTTGAAAAGCTGCCAAATACCCAGTCTTTGATGTTCTGTGATTGGTGCTCAGTGTCTCAGCCATGCCACAGTCTGCCCAGCACTCTCCCAGTGGTTGGCATGGCACTTTCTTGCTTTTAACATGCAGCCCATATAAAAATCTATCATAATCTTCCAAAATTAGAAATGCAGCTGTTTTAAGTCTTAACCAGCAGTGACACTATTCATTATGCCAGTATGGGAGTTAAATACAAAGATGCTTTGGAAAAGAGCAGTGTTGCAGCAGAATGGTTGTGTGTCTTCACTTTCTAAGTAGTTCACATCCAGAGACAGATCACAAATGCTGACTGCAGGTTTTCCCAGTGTACAAATACAAGCAGTTTCTCCTTTACTGAATATATGTTAATACAAAAATAAGAGTTTGAGCTAACTCTGATTTTATTTTCTCTGTTGTGAAACAATTTCAGCCTTTTAGTTTCTAGGAAAAGAAAACTTTTTCCTGCTAACCACTTTTCCTAGCTTGTTCAGTTTTTATTATGCTCTGGAGTTTTTGAGACATTTATCATTAACAGTTGCTAATCTTGAGCATGTCTATTGTGCAGAGCTTTGAGATTTCCCACTTAGATAAAGCAGTCGTTCATTATTTTCTCTTTTATTGAAAATAGGGGTTTTGCCTTCTTCTTACAGTTTCCCCTTCCCTTATTCCTCCAATTCCACTCTACATGGATTTATCCCTGTCTCTCCTTAGAAAATAAACAGGCTTCTAGAGAATAATAATAGAATAAATAAAAGAAAATAAGATAAAACAAAAAGTAACATATTAAAATGTGTGTGTGAGGGGGTGGAACCAAGAAAAGAAAAAGAGCCCAAGGGAAAGCAAAAAAAGGCATTTACTTGTTCACACACTCAAGTATCTCATAAAAGCATTACATTAGAAGTCATAATATATATGCAGTGGGATTCTAGGGTTGAAAATGGAAAAGAAAAAGTATAAATAAAAATAGTAAAATAAAATTTAAAAAACAAAAAAGGAAAACTCTGACATGTCATTATGAGACAAGGAACTTCCAAAAATGCCACCCAGAAAGAAGAGTGCTCAGTGGTTAACACTTGTCCTTTCTCAGAGGACCTGAGTTCAATTCTGTACCCACAAAGTGCATAGCCATCCGGAATTCCAGTTCAGTGGCTCCTCTGTCCTCTTGATCTGCAGAGACTCTGCACAATTGGCACATGTATCCACATGCAGGTGAACACTTAAATGGCAGGACTGGGCTTCTTGTCTGGGTGACAGCAGTCTGCAGCAATGAAGCTTTGGATGCGTCAGTTTGTTCAAAGTCGTCCTTGATCTTCAGTGACTTCCCATTGTTCAGGACTAGAGCTGAAGAGCTTGAAACTGTTTTCTTTTGTTCTTTACTCATCAACATTTATCTATGAAATAAAAGTCAACATTGTATTCAGATGGCTATGTGGTAGTGTTGATACCATACACAACTTTTTTTCCTAATGTAACTTTCACACACTTACAAGATGTATTTGTTTTTGAGAACTGACCTGTAAAGACTAGCTTACTCCTTATTGATCTGGAGCATGAAAAATACAGCTAAGCAGACATATACTGGCAAAGTACATTTTGGTCACATGTATTTGACATATATGTTCATTAGAATGGTTAACACTGTCATGGCAAGAGCTTGCTAAAATTGTAAGACAGGCCATCAAAAACCTTATGAATTCACATTTTCAGCCAATGTTGATCTCTGAGTTTTAACATATGTGCCATAATATGGTAGTTGCCCTAAAAAGACTTGTTCATGATCAGTAGACTTCATAATTCGGTCTGAATTTGAAAAATAAAATCTTCCTGCCTTTGGGACTGAGAATATTTGAGACGTTCCCAAGTTAATATATTATGAATGTAGTTTCTTCCTTATATGTGCAGCAGGTTCTGAACACTACCGAATGGAGCAGGGGCCCTTGCCACTCTGGTGGTCATTTCTTCCATTGCATTGTGTGAATCATCACTCTCTTAATTCCTCAATATCGTGGGATAACTTCAGGACAGGTGATTTTCAGTTTATAAAGTTCAAACATTCCTTTTAAAAAACACTAGCTGTTATTGCCCTGCAGATTCTTGCTTTTTAGAAAATATTAAGCAAGGCAACATGATATTCCAGCAATTATGGTCAAACATTAGTGAAATATGTTTATTTAACTCTAAGCCTTGATTGACAGGGTTTTGTTTTTTTAAATTACAAATCATGTTTATACATTGAACCTGGTGTATTCTTTCTGCCCCTCAAGGTCAACACAATGTCATGATTATCTCTTCTGTAAATCTCTAATCTTGCTGGTTTTATGCTTTTGAAGCAGTTAGTACTGAGCAGAGGTCTTAGTTTGCCATCTCCAAGGACTGAAATCTATTTTTGGTGTCCTAGATACTTAACATGCAGAAGAGGGCTGTGCAGTGAATCTCTCTGGCTTAGAAATCACATTGTCCTTGGCTGATAAGACCTTAAAGGGTGTGAGAGTCAAAACCCAGTGTATTTTTGAGCAAGCTATTTTATTTCAGTATAGCTTAAGGTGTATAGAAAAGTAGAAACAAAGAGTACATACAGTTAATTTCCCAGCTCTCCTCTCCTCTCACGTGAACTCATTATTGTCATGTATGGTTTTTAAAGTGAGGAAATCAGCTTTGGGAGAGGATATGGATCCAACAGTCTTTTCATCACTATCCTCTCAGGACTCCAAGGAGCATACAATGTTGCCACTTGCTGTCCTGCCTCTTTTGTTTCCTCTGGTGTGTGACAGTTACCTTGCTTTTCATGTTTCATTTTGGATCTTTGTTGGACTGCCCTTTGTTGGTTTTGTTTGTTTTTTCATGAGCCTAATGGTCTTGCAGAAAACATGTAAGGTATTTTCCTGAATGTCCCTCAGTCCTCTTTATGTGATTTTTTTTCCACTCAGGATTAAAACTGAAATTGTCTGTTTTGGGGGAAAGTAGCCTAATGCTATAGTACCTACCCTTGACATCACTTCAAGGATACATGATAACCACACAACACTGTTGATACTCATACTTAATTACCTGGGTGGGTATGTGCTTTCTTGCCTTGTTTCTCCAGTGTAAAGTATTGTTTTCCCTTTCTAAGGAGAACAGATGTTAAGGGCAACATATTCTCAAGATGGAACTGGCAAGTTCCAACTTTTGGAGAAGGGAGTATTTCCTTGTATTTACTCAAAAGCCTACTTTCTATCTTTGGATTTCTATCATTGTACTACTTTGGATTATGCAGATGTTACTGCTTTAGTAATATATGTTAATATAGCCAATTCTCTTTTGCTAAACATATTAGAGAATATAAATACAGATATAAATAATCTTGCAATGAAAAGTTGAATTTTCATGACTGCTGGTATAACCAACTCTGGTAGAGGCTAATTTTAAATATGTATCATATATATGTATATATAATATTAATATTTATATGTTGTATAATACACATGTATACACATACACATACACACATATGTATACACACACACACACACACAAACATACACATGCTTTCCTGGGCCATAGGTGCCCAGATAATTAGTTATTCATTGCACTAAGCATGATTCTATTCCCTTATTGAGTAAAGTAGTTAGCCCTCCCTAATGTTCATACATATCACTATCCAATGAAAGCCTAACTAAAATCAGAGGCTGAGCAAGGAATAATTTGCATAGTCACTGACTTTGTTATCCACCGGGGATATCACTATTTTATTGGCTTAACTGCTCTATACCTTGCTGATTGAAGTTCTTATACCTTCAAAAACTCCATAATAGTTTGTGTCGATCATTATGATAAATTTATAACCATATTAAACTCCATTTTACCCATTTTATCCATCTCCATTTGACTGTCTGTATCCTTGCTTGTCTGTCATCTGGATATATCTATCCTGTTGTTTTTGTTTCCATGGAACCCTAACCATTTTACTAAACAGTGACAGAAATATTGTAAGCATGAAAAACCTTTGTATGTTCCGTTGGCAAACTTTCTTTCTCTAGTCTTAAGATTTATCCTAATCATCTTTTTATATTTTTATATGATGAGATTTTTATTTTGCAAATTTTTGTAAATTTATAAATTTCTTCATGAATTAGAAGCTGGTAATTCTGTAAGTCACTATTTTTATACCATTAGATTTTCTGTAGATTTCACTTTATGCTTCCCTTTGATTTGGGGGGAATGGGTTATGTGTTTTTCTTACTTCTTTACTGTTAGTAATAATGAACTATATTCTCATTACTGAATAAGCTTACATACTCACCAACCTCACTCTATAATTAATTTGCTTCTGAAGCAGATGCTAATCAGCAGGTTTTCTCTAGATCTGAGTTTACCACAAAGAGAATTTGCCTTATGACAACTTTGAAGCATTGGAATGAAAGTTGAAGGGCCAAAGCACCTGAATTCTGTTGCAAAAGTTGATGTTGCATAAATCACATCATGCAATCAATATAAATTTGCTCTAATCCTACTCTACTAGATGTTCAGCAGGTTCAACGTTATCTCTATTTATAAATGTAATGCTTCTTTAAAATCGAGTGCCCTAAATTATAAAGATATTTGTGTGTATGATCTTCTAGAAACCAAAGATAATGAGAACAAATCATAGAAGTAACTTCTAAATTGCATTCATTAGCTGTATAACTGTGTATGTACTTTAAAGAATATTTATTACAATCACAAAATTATTTTCAGTATTCACATTAATTATCTCAATATTTTATCTCAATTTAAATTCTTCAATTGACATCCCAAGCAGTTCAAATCCTACTTTATTTCATGCAGAAATATCTAATACCTCAGTTTCCTCTTCTCTTAGATGTGTTATTCTGTTGCTTCAACTATCCTTTTGCTTAAAAAATTATATGCCTAACTTTATTTGTTCATTGTGTGAAATTTTCCTACTAATATTACTTTATCTGCTTGACAAAGGTTTCACTATTAGACTAATACATTAGATAAGTATGATAAGTATCAGAATGATTAATATGCTGTGGATATAAGATGAGCATCACCTTTGATAGAGCTGCAATTGCAAGATTGTGCATTTAATAAAGAAGAACTCTGGTATCAAATATGTTTGACAATTCTTGATTGAATTAATAAACTATTCTAAAAAGTGAACTGTATGGATTATACACATTAGTGATTAACCTTGAGTTAAAAATAAAGCATTGGTTCCAATTAAGAGAAGAAATAAAAGCTTTTTCCCTTGGAGTCAGTTTACCCAAGAATGAACTACTTCATGTTACCTGTGTTTTCTGTCCCATCTGTAAGTTGCATGAGTCTAAAATTGCCTTCCTGAAGTCTGTCTTGGGAATTTGTCCCTGTGTTTGTGTCTTTTGTCAGACTGTATCAGTGTGTATCTGTTATTCACAAAGAGTTTCACTCTGTCTTTTGTGAACAGCATAGAAAATATCAAATGGCAGAAGGAATGAGATACTTTACAGAAATCTTTAGCAGAGTTTTATAAAGGACTCAGTTACTGTCTCCAACTGATCCCAAGTGACCCAGACAACATTGTCTATCTACCAATATCCATAAATGTTGAGGGCTTTCAATTTCTGTATTTTGTGCTTTATTTAGTGACACCCATGCATTGTTTTGGGTGAGGAACATGGAAAAGCACATAACTGAAGACTGCAACTCTTTATCAGCGTCAGTTGTAAACATTGATTATGTGGCAACCCAAGGCAGGTGAGGTTGTTCCATTTTTCTTTTAAAATTAGGTTAAACCAACAGTTGGAGTACACAGTAGGCTACCAGTATTAATTCTTGAGTGACTTCAGGTGTATTATTAACTTCGGCTGTGAGATACATCAAAACTTCCTGTCTCTTAGAATGTAAGAGAACTTTCATAATAGTGATTTACCATAATGGACTCTTTGGGACAGCTCCTATTGCTGAATAAACCTTGATTTCCAGTCCAGGCAAGAGCATCTACCTAGAAGTCAATCGAGACTGACAATATACTTACATCATGAATTAGTCTTATAGGGAGCTGTGTATTTAGATAGGAAGCTGAGACCCACAGTCCTAAGGCGCAGCTGAAATGGAGGCTGTTTTCTAGTTACAAGATGTGAATCATTAGCATGTTTTGGTTACATGTGGGAAGAAAGTGAGAGAGGTTAATGATGCTGTAAACCATACTATATCTATGTGGCTATAATTTATATGTTCCAGAAAGCAGCTATATTGTCTTTCTTGTTTTGTTCCCTGTGTTCCTGGTATTCCTGTAATAGAGAGTGAATGCCTGTAAAGAAAATAATATAAAGGAACCTGCAAGTGATGCTAAAATTACTGTTTCTGCATCCTTATCATTTGATAGTTCAGATGTGATACTTTCCTACCTATTTCACTGGAAGGACACCTTATTGCCTTCCTTGACTGCTTCTTACCCATTCTTTCACCACAAAGCTCCAGCAATGCCTGTAGCCCACATGAGTGCATACTATTTCTCCATCTAAAACTACTTAACTGAATGAGGACCGTCCCTTCTCCATGAACTACTTAACTGTTGGTGACTTGTTTTCTACTTATTTCTCAAGCTATGTGGCTCTTTTTTGCCTTTCCCTATCTAATCCAGGATATAGGCATATGGAACTCATTTCAATACTTCCAACATGTTACCATGCCAACTGCTGCACTGTCTTGTTTCTACTGCCTTTGGTACCTACCTTCTGAGGATAGGGGCCGTGCTCATCCTAATATTGTAAATTTGTTTTATAAAGTCATTATGAGATACTATAAAACACTCACAGCATTTATCTTTGTTCTTTCCTATCCTGTTCAGTGTGTCTTGCAATGTCTGTAAATTACTATTTCCCAATTTCCATACTGATTGTTGGCAAGGCACTGAAGTCAGATTTGAACTTAAATTTGATGTGGATGATGAGCAATTTACTACATAATCATATTTACTTATCAATCTAAAAAGAAAACTCTTTAATGCGTGTTTATATGAGTTTTAAAAATATAACTTAAACCACATTGAGCAATAAAGATTTTCTAGAAAACATTAATCAGTAAACATAGCAAGAATAAAACTTAAATTTTTTTTAAGTCCTCAGAAACTAAGTTTAAAAGATGATTAAAGGACTTGAGCAGAAATTTTCAAAAAAAGATACACAATTGACCAGCAGTTATATGAGAAGTTGATTTCATGATTTTCGACTGAACAATGCAAGGTCAAACCAAAATTTGGCATTGATTTTCACATAGGATATCTATAATCAGTTAGATGGACAATATCAAGTCTGACAAACTGTGAAAAATTGGAACCTTCACAAATTGCTTATAGGAATATAAAATAATGCCACTGCATAGGAGGAGAGCTTGGTACTTTTCAGTGTCCAGCAGTTGGCCTCTTACCCTAGGAATTGAAAGCATATATACCTAAAAACAAAACAAAACAAAACATCATGTGAACAAATGCTAATGCTGTCATTCTTCATCATAAGCAGAAGGGAGAATGACCAGAATGATGATGAACTAATAAAGAAACACAATGGAATAGATGAACTCGATAAAGTATTAAACTGCCATCAAAATATGTAAAGTACTACCATATCTATAGCACCTTCCCCCACTCCTGCTTCCCTGCCCTTGCTTTCCCCTACACGGGGGCATGATTTATCTAACAGTGTTGTCCTTTGTTTGCCTGGTAACTTTTGCATGTACTGCTTCTCGTCACAAGTATGATCTGTTTCACTAAAATTTCTGATGCTCAGAACTCAAGAAGAGATGAAGTGGGCAGCTTGCCTACTCTGTTGTTACTTCAAAATTTGCACAACTCTATATTCTTTGGTATTTAGGAGTGGTCACGGATCTTATCTGTCAAGGCCATTGTAATAAATATTCAAACCTAGATTATAGGAAAGGGTTTGAGGGTGGTTTGTATACTTCTGATTACAATATCCCTTTTGATATTGTTTTTATCTCCTTTATGTTTGCATGTCTCACCTCTTTTTACCCCTTAGCAGAAATTCTCAAATATTTAAGTATACAAAATCTAATATCATGGGAGAAACTTTAAGTATGTATCTAATGCTTTCTTTATATGCACATCTTCCATTTTTATTTTCCACTCTGCCCTTTTTAATTTCTCATCTTTTATAGTTTATGTAATAATAACCTTCAGAGCAGTTTGCATTTGTTATCTCTTTTACTGTGAATATCTAAGTTATGAGTGATGTCTAATTGTCTTGGTATTACAAATAACATCATGTGAGCTAAGGTTGTTGAAAACAGTATCCTGTAGAGCTTGAATGGGCCAAAGGCTGAAGCATCCTTAGGCACTCATCTCCACATGTCACAGTGCAAGCCTAGCAGAGTTGAAGTAGATTCCCCGCAGTATGAAAAGCATCAAATACAAAGCAGATGATAGCCTGCCCAAAGCCTGCAGGAATAGTCAGAGACATTATCATAGGTTTTACATGGAAGACAATGGGAGCCTTCTAGATTAAGTAGGAGAGCTCCCTTGACAGAAGGCCTGTAACTTAGATGAGGTAATGAGTACAAAGCATAAACAAAGAATGATCAGCCAGCCTGGGGTAACAAATTTGACCACCTTGTAAAGCAATCTTTTAAGTAGAAAATAACCAGGCTATGTTACTTAGGTAACTTCAGTACAAAAGGGAAAAAAAAAAGATAAATTCTAAGAGACAAAATCTATATGCCTGGAAATATGAAATTGTTCCTTTAAAACTGCAGTAAGGAGGAAAATTATGTAGACTCTTTGAAAAGGAATAATAATGAGAACAGTATTGTATATTTTTGAGATATTCTCAGGAGGATATTAAGAAAGGCATACCTTTACAGTTTAGAAAACAAAACAATTCAGAACTAATGAATTAATTATTCTACCCAAGATCATCTAAAGAGAATAAGTGAAGTACAAAATATTAAAGAGAATCCAGAGGACACTATGCATAATTTTTACAAAACAATTGAAAACCTAAGGGACTTTATTATAAGAATAAAGAGGGCATTGCTTTCTTGTATTTAACTAAGACCAAACCTGTAGAGTGAAATCTAGTGGTCAGTTTTCTTCTTTCTGCACTAACATACAGCCTTCTACTTCTGGACCAGCTAGACCTTCTGCACAGAATTTTACAAAGACACCAGTACGTTTTCTTGTAATTTCGAACTTTTAGAAATCCAATTCTCACTTCATGAATAAGGGATGCCTCATGTAGCTTTTTAAAACTATGGCTTACCAAGGTATGGGATTTTATTCCTAACTTGCTACAGATTTATTTCACAAATGGAGAAGTAGTTTTTCTTGTACCCATTACAGTGATCACAATGATTGTTCTTTTAATCGATAAATATAGAAAAGTATATTAATTTTGTATATTAATATACAAAAATTAAAATTTCAGGACAATACTAATGATAATGTAAGCAATATAACTATGGGTAAAACTCCAGCTCAGGAAATTCTCTAGTAAGACACCTTTGAAACAATTAAAGACAAGGACCACTCATTGAGGAAGCAGTACTGCCCTTCAGATATGTCCCCTTATCAATGCTGTGGCAGGACTGGAAATTTATTTTCTTGTAAGACTAGAAATTCTGTTGTCAACACACAAGTAGCAAATTAGAAACACAGTGCCCATTAATGACCAAATAAACTTTGTACTTGAATGCCTCAAAATGTTATTCGGTAGTTAGAAGAAGAAATGTATAGTTATTGATATGAAAATTTTTAGGTCATTATATTAAAGAGAAAAATAATTAGGGACACTTGACTCTGGTATGTGCTTTATGAAAGGCTCTTTTCTTTATTGCATTCAAAATGCCTCCTTCTTGATGTACTTTTTAATTTTTTTCAATTGGCATATATTTATTTTGCACAGCACTATGCTTCCTAAGGGTGTTTTCACATGCATATAAAATGAATGTTGACTGTGTTCTCCAACTCTGTTTCTCTCCTTTCTCTCTTGTGCCCACTTAAGTTATTCCATTGTTTTTCTAGACAGTTTCACTTTTGCCTGCATGCTTTTAGCACATACATGCTTTTATATTCTATTCTATTTAGTATTTACAAATAGGAGGGAGAAATATTCTATTTGTCTTTCCGACAATGGCTTGATTTGCCAATGTCTTAGTTAGTGTTCTATAGCTGTGATAAAACAGTATGAACCGAAGTACCTTGGGCAGGAAAGGATTTAGTTAACATTCTCAGGTTGTGATCTTACCAGGAGTGTTAAGGGAAGAATCTGGAGACAGGAACTTAAGGAGAGGGCCTGCTGCTTCCTGCCCGGCTCAGCCTGATCTCTTATACAGCTCAGAGTCACTTGCCCAGGAACAGCACTGCAGACTGTGGACTGTACATTGCCTCAACAATGATCAGTCAAGAACATATACCACAGATTTTGCCTAGCGACCAATCTGATTGGGGGCATTTTCTCAGATGAGAGTCCCTTATCTCAGATAACTCTAGCTTGTATCAAGTTGACAGAGAACCAACCAACCCGGCTTAATAGGATGACCTGCAGTTGCATCCGTTTTCTTCTGCAAGTGGCCAAACCGTTGTCTTCTTTGTGGGTTAATATTAATTATAGTTTTTCAGGTACCGTGTAAACATTATAGGGTAAAGATTGTGGTTTACTTTGAAGGACAGTCCAGGCTATTCTCAATTTTCCCCATAAAGATCAACTGCACCATGTTCCAGTTCTCCGTGAAACCCACCCTCTAAGCCAACAGGCCACCCTGGTCCTCATCAAGAAGTCCAAGCATCATGAGACACCTGCAATGCATGTATATAGAAGCTTGAGAAGCTTTGCTTGCACCGAGGACCAATGCTCCAGAACTCAAGCGCAACGCAAAGCTTCCTCCTTGAAGAACTAGAAAGGAATTCAGTAGCTCGGAGTTCCCAGAACATTCTAATGGAAGTGACAGCTTGAAAGGTGAACATTCACTCCCGGGCCACACTGTCCACACATTTGGTAAAAACCTAGTGTGTCCCTTAGTGATGGAAGCAGTGCGCATTTGTGAAATTCACAGCATAATTAGAACAAAATCCTTGAAAATATTTTGTGTCTTGTCATCTTTAAATAGATCCTGATAATGTTTGCCTTATGAAATTCAAAACTATAAAAATCAATTTTGTGTAAGTAACAAATGCCCCCCCTTGTTCTTTTACACTCTTTATTAAAAAAAAAAATAGCATGCTGGAGAGCCATGCTTACTGCATTTAATTTCAGTAATTTTAAACATTTTATATCATGTCTTATTATGCAGATAATAGTAATTAGAAACATTTATTTATGTTTCAAATGTCATTTCCAATTTTTTAAAGACCTAGTTTCGCAGACCCCGAGATTTGCAGTGGGGAAACATGAGGGTAGCACTGCAAATGTCTGAGCGCTGACGGATTCTGCATGAATACCGATGACAGTTTGTAGACAAAGTTGAAATCTAAGGTGCAAGCAGGAAAGCACATTTCAGCGATGTATATGCAAGCAGCTCTTGTTTGCATGTGACTTGTGACCTGAGCTACTTTGCCAGTGCATCCTGCAGCATCAGCTATTGCTCTCTATTGCTCTCTAAGATGTGAATAGGCATTTATTCTCAGGTGTTCTGTCTTCTCTGTCATATAAAATTACAGGCTTCTTATATAATATCAAAAAAGTAGAAAGCTGTGGGAGTTATACAATTTCATTATGTCAAACAGAAATACATTAAATCGTACTGTTTGTTAAAGTTAAAAATATATTAGCTGCAATTGCTGGAGAAATTCAAGTATAATAATGTCAAGATAGAACTGAAATATTATTTAAAATGCTTCTGGTTCAATTCATAGAATAGAATTTTGGATGGCATCCTCTGTGCTTTCCCTGAAAACTGCTATACACATGGATTTTAATAGCACGATTGTTTGCATCCTGCAGCCATGCTTCCGGTTAAGTCAGTAAGTTTCCAGAGATACAAAGTCAAGAGTGCAAGTCACTGGACATCAGTCTGTATAAGGTGTATGGCCTAGAGCTAGGACCTGGTGATTCTGATGAAACTTTAAGCATTTGACTTTCTTTACACATATACATTTCTGTGAGAGAAACACTAGTAGGTCATTGATATTATTTTTTATTATGAGTGTAAGAGACTATCCACCCCTACCCCCAGGAACCAGTATAGAAATAGTTTCAGGGAGATTTATCAATAGACATTAGTTCATAAGATGAAAATTTAAATTAAAATATCAGAGCAGTGATGGATTTAATTTGGATGTAGGGCTTATTTCTTTCACAGTGTGTTAAAATGTAGTTATAAACTATCTATACATAGGCTACATATACATACATATATATACATATATATATATGTATATATGTGTGTGTGTGTATGTATATGTATATGTTTACGTATATGTATATATGTGTGTATAGCAACAAAGTCTTTCTTCTCCTAGAAAATGGGGGACTTTTGGGATAGCATTGGAAATGTAAATGAGGAAGATACCTAATAAAAAATTAAAAAAAGAGAGATTGAATAGCCTAAAATGTTGAGATTTTTTGCTTGAAAATACAGACTAGCACAAAGGCTCTCCCATGATGGCAGTCACCTCCTAGAGGAGGTGGCCTCTTCTTTGATGAATATTGAATTCTTTGACCACAATCATCTCAATTCTCTATTGTCTTCCTTCCATCGTTGTTTAGTATCATTTAACACCCAGCTTTGCAGCTGCAAATTGTATCTCTCATAAACTTGAAATAACAAGTAAAACCTTTATCTCTACATGATAGAAGAAAAAAAAAAGGAAAAAGAAAAAAGAAAGAGAGAGAGAAAGAAATCTGAGATATTAAGTGAATGTGTCGAGATGCTGCTAACAAGGCCCCTCTGCTTGTCTTAGTTCCGCATACCTTAGGAACAAGCTAAGTGCTCAGTAAATAGTCACTGTTTAAAGAACCTTATCATTCATCTGTCTGTCAGAACATTAACAAATGGCCTGTTGGTAATGCAGAGGCTCAGCCAATGAAATTGCTCAGAATAGTGACTTTTGAGGGATCTGTACAAGACAACTGTATCACTGTACCCTCCTTCCCCTTCAGACTCATAGGACATCACATGGGGCTCAGAGCTAAACAAAGAATTCTCAACTGAGGAATACTGAATGGCTGAGAAGCACCTGAAAAAATGTTCACCATCCTTAATCATCAGGGAAATGCAAATCAAAACAACCCTGAGATTCCACCTCACACCAGTCAGAATGGCTAGGATCAAAAATTCAGGTGACAGCAAATGCTGGCAAGGATGTGGAAAAAGAGGAACACTCCTCCACTGTTGGTGGGATTGCAAGCTGTTACAACCACTCTGGAAATCAGTCTGGCGGTTTCTCAGAAAATTGGACATAGTACTACTGGAAGATCCAGCAATTCTTCTCCTGGGCATATACCCAGAAGATGTTCCAACTTGTAATAAGGACACATGCTCCACTATGTTCATAGCAGCCCTATTTATAATAGCCAGAAGCTGGAAAGAACCCAGATGTCCCTCAACAGAGGAATGGATACAGAAAATGTGGTACATTTACACTACTCAGCAATTAAAAACAATGAATTTATGAAATTCTTAGGCAAATGGATGGATCTGGATGGTATCATCCTGAGTGAGGAAACCCAATCACAAAAGAACTCACATGATATGCACTCACTGATATGTGGATATTAGCCCAGAAACTTAGAATACCCAAGATACAGTTTGCAAAACACATGAAAATCAAGAAGGAAGAACAAAGTGTGGATACTTCGTTCCTTCTTAGAATGGGGAACAAAATACCCATGGAAGGAGTTACAGACAAAACGTTCGGAGCTGAGACAGAAGAAAGGACCACCCAGAGACTGCCCCACTCGGGGATCCCTCCCATATACAACTACCAAACCCAGACACTATTCCACATGCCAGCAAGATTTTGCTGACAGGACACTGACATAGCTATCTCTTGTGAGGCTATGCCAGTGCCTGGCAAATACAGAAGTGGATGCTCACAGTAATCTATTGGATGGAACACAGGGCCCCTAAAGAAGGAGCTAGAGAAAATTACCAAGGAGCTAAAGGGGTCGGCAACCCTATAAGAGGAACAACAATATGAACTAACCAGTACCCCCTAGAGCTCGTGTCTCTAGCTGCATATGTAGCAGAGGAAGGCCTAGTCGGCCATCAATGGGAGGGGAGGCCCTTGGTATAGAGAAGATCATATGCCCCAGTACAGGGTAATGCCAGGTCCAGGAAGCAGGAGTGGATGGGTTGGGGAGCAGGGTCGGGGAAGGGACTTTGGGGATAACATTTGAAATGTAAATGAAGAGAATATCTATAAAGAATTAAAAAAAAAAAAACAACAGAACAGAAAAGAAAAGAAAACAGAAAAGAAAAGCCAGACTCTGGGCAAGAGTTGTAAAATGCTCTCTTTTAGGCACAAGGGTGTTGCTCTCAATGATTGCCTGCACAAGAACAGTCAGTATGGCAACAGGCAGCAGTAATTGACTCAGTGAGTTACAAAATAAAAGGACGTGGACATCGGAGTGAGTGAGGGTGGAACATCTTTGGAGGTGGGGCGGGACAAATTTGGGCAGGATTTGATTAAGATATACTGTATACATGTATGAAATTGTCAAATAAATAGTTTTTATTTTATCTTTTAAATTTTTCTGAAAATAGATTCTTCTCTCATGCAATGCATCCTGATCACAGTTTCTCTTTGCTCCATTCCTTCCAGCTCCACTGCCACTCCTCTTTCCTCCCAGATCCACTAACGCTCCAATTCTTCTTCAGAAAATAACAGTTCTCCAAGGGATGACAGCCAAACAGGACAAAGTAAGTTACAGTAAGACAAGGAAAAGGTCCTCATATTAAGGCTGGTATAGGCAATTTGATAGGAAGAAAAGAACCTCAACAAGGTGTCAGAGATACATCTGCTCCGAGTGTTAAGAGTCCCACAAAAACACCAAGCTAACAGCCATACATCACATGTAGCAGACCTGGTGCGGACCCATTCAGTTCTCATGTTGCAGCTTCAGTTTCTGTGAGCCCATGTGAGCCCAGCTTAGTTGACTCAATGGGCTATGTTTTCCTGGTATCCTCCATCTCTCTGGATCCTCAAGTCTTTTCTTCCCTCTCTTCTGTGGGTTCCTCAATTTCCTGAGGAGGGGCCTGATAAAATTTTTATATGATATAATTATATCTTTTCTCCCATTTCTTCCCTGGCTCCCTTATCATGCCATCCCATGCCTCTCAAATTCATGGCCTCTTTTTCTTCCTTACACACACACACACACACAAATATCTTGCTGAGTCTGTTTAATGCCAGACTTGTATATGTGCATCTATGTGGCTGACAACTTGGTATTATATAACCAAGTATGAGGCTCATCACTGGGATGAATAAGTGTCCCTCCCATGGCGGTTGTTAAATGCCTGTAGCTCTTTATTTAGGAGGCAGTTTCCATGAGATCCCCTTGTCTATGTTGGCATGTCTACTGGTATTTTCATTGTTCATGTCTTCTTTAGGCATTTATACTAAGATTCCATGGGTTTACCTATGAGTGTCATATATAGAGCACCATTACATAGCAGATTTTCCAAGCCATGGGCTTTTATAGTCTTTTCACACGTTTTCCTCTGTCATATTTTCTGAGCCTGACTTGTAGTGCTTGTAGTATAGATGTAATATTCAGTGCTGGGTACCACACAGTCAGTTGCTCCTGTGCATTTTGACCAATGTGAACTTTCTGTAATGCTCTCTATCTGCTGAAAAAGACACCTGTCTTTTTGAGCAGTGATCTTTGAGGCGATATCAAAGTATTTCATCTGTGAATATAAGGATGAGTATAGTGAAGTTAGGGGGTATCTTGGATTAGGAAAGTGGCAGTAGTAGATTCTTTGCTAAGATCTATGATGTTACCAGGCAAGGGTAGTTGGCTTGGTTTGTGTCCTGAACTATCCTTCTCACCGGCAAGAACACACTCGAACAACCGGATTCTTCTGCAGCAAGCTTTATTGCTTCTTAAGGAGGGAAGGCCCCAACCCCGGGAAAATTGTGCTGCTTACATAGCCCTCAGCATGGCGTTTCAGCACCTGACGTGGCCTGTCAGCTCCTGATTTGTTGCTCGCCCATCACCTCATTACTACGCCCCGAGATAAAATGTGACTAGGTGTGAGTTCACTCTCGCACTTGCCCACAAGACTTGTTTACTAGTTAGGCACAGCGGAAGTCAGCACCATCTTATAATGGCGATTGCTCACAGCACGGCTCTCCACATCTCCCCCTTTTTGTTTTATTGATGAGGCTGGACTAGGTCTGTGTAATTATGTCCATCCGCTGTGGCTCCTGTCTTAGGTCGTTCCTCTAATGTCACAGCCTTTCCCGTCATAGGGTAACCCTATTGCCACCGGGCCCCGTGTCTTAGGTTAATCTGTGCATGAGGAAAATTGCTCGTCCCTGGATACCGCAGTGCTATGTGACAGTAACTACTAAATGACCTAGGGCAAACTCTACAAAAGAGGCCAGCCAAAAAATGACAAATGCCGACTAATTCTTGAGCATAGATAGCCAAATTTCAGGGGAGGCCCCTTGCTCTATGGCAGCAAGTGCTTGAGCTATCACAACCTTGTCATATATTTGTTGGGCTCTGAGCTTGCAAACCAACCAGAGCATGAACACAAGTCCACAGCAGATGGCAGTACCAAATAAACCTACCCCCACCCATTCCTTAAAATAAGAAAATGCAGATGAAATCCAGGAGGAGAGTCCCTCTGTCAATGACAGGTCCACTCGCGTTGAGTTGATCCTTAAAACTGCCGCCCTCAGGGCCTCAAGAGTCTCATCGAACCCCTCGGACCAATTTCCTGCAAGATACAAGGAGAGCTATCTAGACAGATTAGCTGCAGGAGTAAAATTTTCATATTGGACACTGGTAATACACGTAGCAAGCCTTTCGACTTGCGCTATAGTAAAATTGGCATTGACTCCATAGTTACGGACTGACTCCGCAAGTTATTTAATCTGTATATACTCCACCAGAGCATAAACGCATCCACCATCGGCGCCTTCAAAGACTGGAAATGCTTGCTGCACTTTTCTCTGTTCCTCTTTTGGAATGAATGAGTCTGAATGATACCTCTGCACATAGGGTGGAGGTGCACTAGAACCCAGAGGTCGAGGGCCCGGAGACCGTGCAGCGAACTGACAGTTGTCTCTAGCTGCTTCTGTCTTATTCTGTGACTGATTAGCTCGTCCTTCATCTGGCTGGTATCTTTCTCCCTCATAGCGAGCCGCTTCTTCCTCTAAGTCTGTTTCCTCAGAGGAGCTAAGTTCCTTATCCGATTCTGAGCTACTAACAGCTAGTGCCTTGAACTCGTCTAATGGCAGATAGAGGCTCCTTCCCTTATGTGCCTCCCCAGCTCGATCTCTCTTCTTCTCTCCCTTTCCATCCCTTTTTCTAAGTTCTCCCAGGGCATTTTTCCCTTATTTCTATTTTCTTTGGGCTCAAGGCCCGTGGAAAGGCCTTTATTCTTCGGTGCACCTTGTTTCGTTTCAACTCTTAATCTCTCTCCCTGCTCTGTCTCTGATAGACTGTCTTGATCCTCCTCCAGTATCCTCTGCCCCGCCTCAAACATTTGCTGAAAATCCTCGTCTGTTAAGCACGATCTTACCACAACGGCATGGTCCCTGCTTTAAGTTTGCCGTTCTGCTGTTCCCTAACTAGATCTCCTTTCAGTTTCCCCCAAGAGGCAATAGTTAATGACCCTGAGCACGCATACCACGGCGCTATGCGATCTATCTCTTTAACAAAACCCTCTATAGTCTTAGTGGCAATTTTTAGGCCACACTGCCTCAAGACCGATCGTAAGGTGGTCACTACGGAGTGGGAACTTCCCATACTGCTTGCTGCCCTGTTATCTAACCGTGCCTGACCACGACTGAGAACCAGTCAGCAGTTCCAGCAGTGGAAGCAGTATGTGATCAAAAGAAAAAAGAACGATCCCCATGAAAACATACAAAAAGGCCTCTAACACTGGAGAAATTTCGCAACCGAACATACCTTACAGAGCCTTACGTGTCTCGCAGTTCTGAACTGGCCCCGCAAACTGGGGATCTTCCTTGCGCTGGTGATGGTATGCAGTTCCCGGGTTTCTCAGCACCACTTGTCCCGAGCTATCGTTCTCGCCGGCAAGAACACACTCGGACAACCGGATTCTTCTGCGGCAAGCTTTATTGCTTCTTAAGGAGGGAAGGCCCCAACCCCGGGAAAATGGTGCTGCTTATATAGCCCTCAGCGTGGCGTTTCAGCACCTGATGTGGCATGTCAGCTCCTGATTAGTTGCTTGCCCATCACCTCATTACTATGCCGGGAGATGGGCAGTGACTAGGCATGAGTTCACTCTAGCACTTGCCCACAAGGCTTGTTTACTAGTTAGGCACAGCGGGAGCCAGCGCCATCTATAATGGCGATTGCTCGCAGCACGGCTCTCCACAGGCTTGCAGTTGTCAGACATGATTTTCATCTTATTTAGCAGTCTTTATTTCCAACTAGGAAGCTGTTAGTTACAATCAAGGTATAGGTGCCCCTATTGCACCTTTAGGGGTTTTTGTATGTTTGTTTGTTTGTCTGTCTCTTAATGTAAAAATGAATGTGCCGTGAGAAAATTTACCTTGGGTATACAAGGTTTTATCAAGATCTATTCCATAACATGGTTGGAAAAATTAACTCATGACATGCATGACTGATTGTGTACCTATGACTTAATAGTGTGATATATATCCCCAGGGAATGGGACCCTGGTGCTTTTGAGATTCCTATAAAAAGATTCTTGCAAAAAAAGTGCTCATTTTCATGGAGATATTTTAACATTAGATTCCATCGATCTTTCCAATGTTTAACTGCTTCTCAAAATCAATTGGAAATATTAAAAAATAACTGTGCTTTCCTACCCCAAGAGCTACTTGGTAGGTATAATCTTAATTTATGATATTATGATACTATATGTGTATGTGTGTGTGTATTACATATATATGTATATGTGTGTGTTGCATATGTGTATGTATGTTTGCAAATGTACTGCTGAATGTGGAATCCAGAGGCTAATATCTGATGTTTTCTTCCTTTCTTTAAGTACTGAGGCAGGGTCTCTCACTGAATTCCAAACTCTGTCTTGACTAGTCTAACTAGCTAACTCACTGGATTCCATATTCCTGACTTAGCTCACTGAGCTATCTCTCCAGTTCTGTGCATGGTAATAGTTTGAAGCCCTGTACTTGATTTTAGTATATATCCATAAGATAAAGAAGAATGATATTAACCATTGTTACCATCTATATTTGGGTTATAATTTTAGGTAGTTTTTTAAGTAACGAGGATCTGGTATATAAAAGACCACAATAGAAATATAATTAACTATATTATTCATAACCATATTTATACCATGGTCTTAATGTAACTAGCCATTTTACTTGAACATCTTGCAAAGCATAATGACTTTTAAGCTCCATAACATACTGTTCTAAGTAGGAAGATATCATGGTGCTATGTGATGGCCATGCAGTTGCCCTTGTAAACTTTGAACCAAATCAAGATAAAACAAATCACCAGATAGTATTCTTTCAAAAGTACAGTGAAGGTATATTTAGGGTGAAAGTATCTACTCACACTAAAAAGAAAAAGGAAACAAAAGGCAGGCTACTGATGTTCAGGCTGAAATCTGAAGGGTGGATAGGTCTTGCCTGATAAAAGGGAAGGAACATGTGTAGCCTAAGATACACTTCTACATATCTATCACCATCTAAAAGCATTTAGCATTGCTGGAGTCAGATTTACAGAAGCTTAGACAGTCGGTGATTCCAACATTATAAACAGCAATGCCGTTAGTCATACCACCACTGGTTAACTTCTCCTACATCACTGAATAGACATTGAGGTAAATTCTTATCTCCTTGTACAAAGCTCAAGTCTAAGTGGATCAAAGAACTCCATATAAAACCAGAGACACTGAAACTTATAGAGGAGAAAGTGGGGGAAACCCTCAAATATATGGGCACAGGGGAAAAATTCCTGAATAGAACAGCAATGGCCTGTGCTGTAAGATAAAGAATCGACAAATGGGACCTCATGAAATTGCTAAGCTTCTGTAGGGCAAAAGATACTGTCACTGTCATTAAGACAAAAAGGCCACCAACAGATTGGGAAAGATTTTTTACCAGCCCTAAATCTGATAGGGAACTAATATCCAATATATACAAAGAGCTCGAGAAGCTGAACTCCAGAAATTCAAATAACCCCATTAAAATGGGGTACAGAGCTAAACAAAGAATTCTCAACTAAGGAATACCGAAACACTGAGAAGCACTTGAAAAAATGTTCAACATTCTTAATAATCAGGGAAATGCAAATCAAAACAACCCTGAGATTCCACCTCACACCAGTCAGAATGGCTAAGATCAAAAATTCAGGTGACAGCAGATGCTGGCGAAGATGTGGAGAAAGAAGAACACTCCTCCATTACTGGTGGGATTTCAAGCTGTTACAACCACTCTGGAAATCAGTCTGGACATAGTACTACTGGTAGATCCAGCAATACCTCTCCTGAGCATATACCCAGACGATGTTCCAACTGGCAATAAGGACACATGTTCCACTATGTTCATAGCAGCCCTATTTATAATAGCCAGAAGCTGGAAAGAACCCAGATGTTCCTCAACAGAGGAATGGATACAGAAAATGGGATACATTTACACAATGGAGTACTACTCAGCAATTAAAAACAATGAATTTATGAAATTCTTAGGCAAAAGGATATATCTGGAGGATATCATCCTGAGTGATGTAACCCAGTCACAAAAGAAGTCACTTGATATGCACTCACTGATAAGTGGATATTAGCCCAGAAACCTAGAATACCCAAGATACAACTTTCAAAACACAAGAAAATCAAGAAGGAAGACCTACTCATAGATACTTCAATCCTCCCTAGAATAGGTAATAAAATATCCATGGAAGGAGTTGCAGAGACAAAGTTTGGAAGTAAGATGAAAGGATGGACCATCTAGAGACTGCCCCATCTGGGGGTCCATCCCATAATCAGCCACCAAACGCAGACACTATTGCATAAGCCAGCAAGATTTGGCTGAAAGGACTCTGATATAGCTGTCTCCTGTGAGGCTATGCCACTGCCTGGAAAATACAGAAATGGATGCTCATAGTCATCTATTGGATGGAACACAGTTCTCCTAATGTAGGAGCTAGAGAAAGTACCCAAGAGCTGAAGGGGTCTGCAACCCTATAGAAGGAACAACAATATGAACTAACCAGTACCCCCAGAGCTCTTGTCTCTAGCTGCATATGCAGCAGAAGATGGCCTAGTTGCCCATCACTAGGAAGAGAGGCCCCTTGGTATTGCAAACTTTATATGCCCCAGTACAGGGGAATGCCAGGGCCAAGTGGGAGTGGGTGGGTAGGGGAGCAGGGCGGGAGCAGGGTATAGGGGACTTTTGGGATAGCATTTGAAATGTAAATGAAGACAATATCTAATAAAAAAAGAGAAGGTTAAAACAAAAAAAAAGAAAAAAAGAAATTGAGGTAAGGATTTGAGGAGCAGGGCTGGTGGTTTGTCTCTGTGGTAGAATGTCTACCTAGATTCAATCCCTAATAATAATAATTATACACATATACATACACACACACACACACACACACACACACACACACACACACAAGTGTTCAGATCTCAAGGAGGCCATCAATGGTTTGGGCATGGGCAATTTGACAAAGTTCAATAAGAACCTTGAATTTGAAATGAACCTTAAAGAAATGATAGGCTTGATTTTAGATTTATTCTATCAAAGCGTCTGGGAACTGAACAGAGGAACATGTAGGTATTAAAAGAAAATGAAGGTATAATGCTTACAACAACAAATACACTCTAGCTCAGTGGCCTAGAGCCTCTGTATTCAAGTCTGAGAACCTGAGTTCAATCCATGCAAGCCACATAGTGGTAAGCATAAAGCCATAAGCTGGTTGTTCTCTGACTACTACACATGTGTTATGGCATGTGCATTCCCCCCACACACACCACAATAAATACAGATAGATGATGATGATGAAGATCGATAGATAGATAGATAGATAGATAGATAGATAGATAGATAGATGAATGTGAGAAAAACACTAGTGGCAAATGCTGGAGCAAAAGGTACTCTTGTGAGGGGTAAACATTTATAAGTTATTTACGTTATTTAAAGCATGAGAGTAGGTTGCTTCAGAATATGAATTAGATATAGATGGGATGTATATAACAACAATGATGCGTTTTATTAAGATTTTGTTTTAACTATGTGTGTTGCCTGTAGAGGCTGAGCTTTGTGCCTGTGTGCACATGAGTAGAGTTACCCATGGATGCCAGAAAATGCATGAGAGCCCAGAGAACTGGAGTCCCAGGTAGCTGTTAGATCTGATTGTTGAGAACCAAACTCAGATGCATCTTGATAGTCCACCTACAGTGATTCTTATATCCACCCGAGGGGACTAAGAGAGAAAACCAATGAAGCAGAAAAGAGAAAAGAATTGGACCTGATATCATTGGCTTTGAATTAGAGCTAGGCCCTGAGCCAGCTGATCCACAAGCTGGAAAAACAAACAGATGGACAACCTGCAATACCAGGAAGATCATGACCTCCTGAGACCTGTGTCATGTCTTCGGTACTGTGAAATAGTAGGTGTGTATTATGATAAAGCTACTGTTTAGGATTTAGCACAAGTGAGAAATTAATGCACTAGGAAGGTGCGGTCACAATATGGGTGCAATATTATTTTAAAGGTAGCTAATGCCTAGACAACTGGACATGCCTGTGAAGGCCTGGCTTTCTTCTGTTTCAGTAAAAATGGTAATTACCAGGTATTGATGAATTCATGTGTGACTGGCTGCAACCACATATTCTTATACAGAAGGCACCATGTAGCAAGGAAGGTGATAGCAATCCACAGACACATAAACACAGACTTGATAATAAGAATCCTAATATCCAGGTAATTGTGGTTTAAATATGCTATGTCTGGCTGGTTATAACTAAGAAAAAATTGTAACTCAATGAAGGAAACATACTATACTAGAGTCTTAGGAGAGTTTGGACTCAACCCACTGACATTAAGCAGATTTGACTTTGAAACTTGTAAGTCCTTGGTAATGCCTCCCCAGATGTGACACTTTCAGGATACAATTGTTCTTGGCACCTTGCCTCTTCTCAGTGTAGCTCCCATCTCAACCACTTTCTGCTCCCATCAGAAAGCCTAAAGACCTCTGGCTTCAACTGGGCTCAAGTAGTGCTGACAAAATAACTAAAGACCTCTCCTGAGATGCATCATCTGAAACATTAAAGTGTATTTCTTTTTTTTTTTTTTACGTATTTTCCTCAATTACATTTCCAATGCTATCCCAAAAGTCCCCCATACCCTCCCCCCGCACTCCCCTACCCACCCATTTCCATTTTTTGGCCCTGGCGTTCCCCTGTACTGGGGCATATAAAGTTTGCCTGTCCAATGGGCCTCTTTTTCCAGTGATGGCCAACTAGACCAACTTTTGATACATATGCAGCTAGAGTCAAGAGCTCCGGGGTACTGGTTAGTTCATAATGTTGCACCTACAGAGTTGCAGATCTCTTTAGCTCCTTGGATACTTTCTCTAGCTCCTCCATTGGGGGCCCTGTGATCCATCCAATAGTTGACTGTGAGCATCCACTTCTGTGTTTGCTAGGCCCCGGCCTAGTCTCACAAGAGACAGCTATATCACGGTCCTTGCAAGAAACGCTTGCTAGTGTATGCAATGGTGTCATCGTTTGGAAGAAGGCTATGTTAGTTCCTTAAGATATTTTTTTAAGTGCTTCTGATAACTTTTGAAACTGTACAGTGTGAAAAGAAATACTCTGCAGACATTGACTAATTCTGTAGAAAGAGAAAGGGTAGAGACTGCTCGGGGAATGATTGCTGAGTGCATAAAACCTGGGCCACAGAGAGCTAGTTAAAGACAGACAGCAGAGGTTGAGCTATAGAAGTGAGGCAGAAGGGGCTCTCTCAATAGCATTGTGGCATCTTATTGGCAGGTAGCAGATGATAACTTCTGAGTCAGCCCTGTCTAACCTCAGACAGAGGGAGGTAATGGCTTCTGTAATGATAAATTTCTTTCTGGAGGACTTATTGTGTTGCCAAGTCCTGTCTTCACCATGCCTCAAGCAATCCTGGAAACATCCCACTCAGTGACAAGGTGAATTGTCAATCTCAGTTCATAGTGAGAAGAGAGCTGACGAGTAGTGAGCTTTACTTCCTCCAGGGCCATGTGCCTGACAAATAGCTAGTGGAGTTAGGGAGCATACACTCAAGCCCTTGACCTAGAATTAAGAGCTTGTTTCAGACAACAGAAAGGCCCCAGCTGAATGTCTGGAAAGGAAGTTGGCAAGATAGTTCTGAGGCATTAGAAACTGAGGAATTTTAGATGTTTTAGTAGTGACAATGGGAAGAATTCAGACATTCGAACTAGGTAAGGGGAGCAGCCTGAGCCTAGAGAAGGCCCAGGCAGCATCCTAGTCACACAAGACAAAACCAGATACCATGACAGAGGCTGGGGGCCTAGGTTCAAGTCCTGCTCTCTCCCACCCAGCACACTTCCCACTATACCTGCTTAAAGTTCCTCCAACCTGGCCTGTAAGGGAAACCCTGACGGCATGTGGTCCATGGAACTTATCCAAAAAAAAAAAAAAAAAAAAAAAAAAGAATGAAGAAGAAGGAAGCTTTTGATAAGGACTGTGCAAAGCAAATCCAAAATTGATATGGCTTCCCTCTTATAACACTGTTTTCAAGGAAAGTTATTATATATGCATCTTTGGAGACTTTAAAATGGAAATAAACATTTTCTCCAAATCAGCTGTCATCATCAAAATGAGAGTCTGTCTTACTGTTAGAAATTCTGAGTTTAAAAAGTTTCTATTTCTAAAACTAAATGCTGATGAGAGCTACACAGTCCAAAATAGAAATCCTTTCTCCTAAGCAGAAACATCTGAGCTCATGATAGTTATCTGGTCATGTTATAGTTAGCTGGTTGAGTTATAGTTAGCTGGTCAAGTGTTTCATGCATAGGAAAGGGGGTAACATTTACTCATTTTTGTCATATTTATTCATCTTTTCAAAATATTAAACTAAAGCTCTATTAAGGATATTATTTTCCTCCACAGACTTACTGCCTTTCTTAGAAGTTCTTTGATAGCAAACTGAAGGTGAAGTGGAGATTGAGTACCACCAGCCCCCGTTAGGCTCCTTTTTCACTGAAATCCTGTTGTTGTTGTTGTTGTTGTTGTTGTTGTTATTGTTTTTTTTTAAATATTCTGGGATGTTTCTACTTTGCTTTTTATCTACATAGAATTCAGTTAGCTTCAGATGAACTTATCAAGATAGTGGGTGCCTTTAAGTCCGGTTAGTTTGGGATTAACTTCCTCAAAACCATTTGGAATAACATTTGTGTGAGCAAGAACTCTAGTTGGGGGATTGCAAGCACCCTAACAGTCAGCAGCTTAGTTTTTTCTATATACATACAAGATGTTCATACACCACAGGCTATCCAGTGTCTACCCAGTGGGCTGCTCCTAGTATTTCTAGCAGGCAATGGCAAGAAATCCCACTGGACCCATGGTCTGCAAGTTGCGGCTTAGTGGATATAAGCCAGGTACAGGGCTCATGTTTGACTTTGTGAACTAGTCCAAAGAAGGATTCCACTTTTTGAATCAAGAATAGGAAAACTATGTTTGCAAGACATTTTTTTTTTTTGTAAAACACCTTTAGAAATGGAGGAAAATGTTATTTTATACTTTTTAAATTAAGAGTGTGAAAGGCACGAAAGCTTTATAAAATGAGGTTAAATTGCTAACCCATTGGAAAAAAAAATGTGTGCTGTAATTTGCTAACATTTTAAAGGGTGTGATCACTACCGGGGAAGTCAAGTGTATTTTTGGAACATTTTTCATGGAATAGCCTAGCTCTGCCTCACTCAATGAACAGTGTCTTCCTGCCGTCGTCCAGTCATGGTCCACTTATGCTGATACATTTTGGTAGGCTGAGGACCTCCCCCACATATCTTTGAATTGTTTATATCAACTAGAGAGCCCACTACCCCTTCCCCCAGTTCTAATTTCTTTCAGTCTTGAGAATAAAGCTTGAATCATTACAAATATTTCCTCACTGGGCATCACACTCCTCCATTTACATCGAATAACTCTAGAATACAGGGAAAAAAGGAAAATAGGGTAAATCTGTTTGAACAAACCAGCTTACTTAGCATGAACAAAAGCAGTACGCTTAAAATATCGGAGCAAAATCAACACAAAACCAGGCAGACTTCTGTGTCTTGATGACTAAATGTTATCATGCAGCCATGGCAGCAAGGACAGTTCTAGAACTGGGATCTGAGGGCTGGTTTGGAGAATACGAAAGACAGTTTGCATGTCCACAGCTTTGGGACACACGGGCACAGTGACTTATTACCTCTGAGAAGATAGACATTGGCGTCATCAACCCTTTATGAACACATCTCTGCTGTGTCTATTCAAACCCTGTCCTAAAACAAAATATTTTTGTCCCAGTGCTTTTGCTGTATTGGTTGGATGATGTTAACATTCCTGCCTCTTCTTCATCTACAGCTCTTCTGCTCCTGCACAGAACTCCTCTTGACCTTCTTATAGGCAAATGATGGCATATTCATCCCCACCAGTTTTGAGAACTGTCTAGTCAGACCTCTCCGATCTCCAGCTCTTTCCAAAAGCATACTGACTCTGTGGAGCATTTCCTTATTGACACTCTAACTTCCCATGTCCAGAGCAGACCCCTTTATTCCTGAGCTCAGATCACATGCCTTACTGGAGATCTTCAACACTAGTGATGACTGCTGGCTTGCGTTGAGTGGCCAGGATTCAGTGTCACTTTGCCTCCTTGGGTGGCAGTAGTTGCCAAGCCTTTAGGTTGTTTTTAATGTCCTTTCCTGCACAGCCTCTATGGAAGCCCCATAACTTTTATGTAATGTCCACAGTCTTTCGTGGTGCTGCTGTGGTTATCCCAAGGCCTAACAATAGGCTAGTACTTTCCAACAAGGCTCCCTGCATCCTCCCTTCTCCATAGAGCTTCCCAGAACAGTTGTTCATGCCTCTCTGTACAGTTCTGGGTGACATTCCAGCTCTTTCTAGCACACTTTTTACATAGCCTTGGGCTATTTCCTGATGCAGCCTAACAGAGTAGCTGCCACTCCCGAAGTTTCCCTATGCTTTCTTAATCAAGACATTTCTTTCTGTCTAGGATGCTGACTTCTTCACAGCTTTGTCACCTTGGCATTTACTTCACAGGATTAAGCTGAGATTGCAAGTTCTACATGAATGTTACCTTCTACTCTTAACAATACATTGATCTCCATCTCCTATCTTCCATTTGATCATAAACTCCAGAAGTCATAAACCACATCTTAGATCTTATCCTTCTACTTTTCTTCTCTGCTCACTTCTGAAGACTATGTCTACCATGTAATTGATTCTCAAAATATTTCTGAAGCAAGTAATGAATTGAAATAAACAAAGCTATTTTTAATAAACCAGGAGAGCAGGCATTCATGAATGCAGTATTTTAGGAAGATTTTTTTCCTGCTCTAAGCACTTCAAGATCCAAGCTTGTTATTCAGAATATTTGAAAGTTACAAAGGGAAGAAAATTCATTGTAATGAGATTCCATTCCTCCTTTTACTCACATTGAGGCTGAGAAAAATCCATGAGAGAGAAGAAAGAATAAATTCTACTAATTTCTATCTTCTATCACTGTCCTGTTTCATCATAAAATAATTACATAGTAATCACAATTCAAAATGTATTTCCATGTGGCATTTACATTTACGATGGCTTGATAACGGTACAGAGTATGAGTCAGAGTCTGTACCCATCCCACACAGACACACATTCTGGGATTCAGTGCTTGCCAACCCATCACTTAGGGCCATTTTCCTGGTTCTTTTTCTGGTGCTCATTACCCTTAGGTTCTGTGCAGTCTTTCTGCCTTTGAGAAAGTTCCTGGTGGAGTAATTGCGAATTAGCATCTATACTCAGCAATTTTGAAAGCTCAACTGCTCATTTTCTCAGCATTCTGTTGGCTGGAAGTCATCATTTTAAAAGCATTTTACCATTAAGGATCTGGGTTCCTGAATATAAATTGCCCATTGGAATTGGAAGTGTAAATCCTAAGGTAGGATCCATGAGGGCAAGTGTGGTTTGTCTCACGGGACAATGTAACTATGAAAATGGAAGTACCTCGCCTTTCTCACCAGTAATAGTTTTCTTATTAGATGTATTAAGTTCATAATTAATTGATATAAAAATATTCCCACCCATTAATTTCAAAATGATGCATATATTTGCTTAGTTTGTAATTGTCAGGATACATTGGGGAATAAGCCCTACCACAGAATCCTTTCAAGTGCACAGTGAGTGGCATGGAGAACACAGGTTGGCTCCAAGTGGCCATTCTCCATGTCCTGCCCATTCTGCTAGTGTGTCACTTCACCTTTGATGCATATCAGTGAGCTAACTTGATACTCCTCAGAAGGCTTTCAGAAATGCCGCTTCTTCTCATCCTCTTTCTTTAGCTTTTCAACTCACTATGCATTCTCATTCTTATTGCAAGGCATCAAGGGTCAGAAAGGCAACTTAAAACTTACCCAGAAAAACTAAATATTACTGTGGGGCAAAATGAGGTTGGTAGGTGAATTAATGTTGGGGGAGTTGGGGAATTTTTAAGCTCATTTGTCTCCACAGGGTTGAAAGTCAGAAAATCTGTCAGGAAGTGAGGAACTAAGAAGAAATATACTCTATATGTTATCAGAAACATCCATGAGTAGAATTCTGTGAAGCTAAGTAGAAATGTAACGACCCCCACTCTGTGTGTGTGTGTGTGTGTGTGTGTGTGTATGTCTCAGTCTCTGTGTGTGTTTGTCTGTGTGTCTGTATCTCTTTCTCTCTTGCTCTGTGTGTATGTCTGTCTTTACGTGTGTGTGTCGGCATCTCTCTTGTCTATGTGTGTGTGTGTGTGTTGTTGTTGTTGTTTGCTTCTTCAATAAAGTGACTATAAACTTACTAGCTTAGAACAATATATCCAATGCTTTAATTCTTCCGGTTCAGATAACTAACTGAATCCTGAGACCAAAATTAAGGTTTGATCTTGACTGACTTTCTTCTGGAAGATATAGATGAGATTATCATTTCCCCTTCACAGTGGTCAAAGGCTGCTTCCTTGTAGATACAAAGGGAGCAGTGGATCATTTCATTATTTTCCTTTTCTTCCACTTTATTTTGACCATTTTGTTCCATTTTTCTACAGTTAAGAACATTGTGATGCATTATTTTAGCCAGAATAACACAGAAAAACAAAATAATCTCTGCATCTAAGAAGGACTCACTAGCAACTTTAGTCCCACCTACTACTATACTTCCAATTTGTCATGATATATCCACACATTCATACATCTTCATTTTTCTCTTGGGGAAATATAGAGCTCTGGAGACATGGAGTAGATGTATGAGATCTTTCTTATAGGTTCCCAGGTACTAAGAATATATTTTTAACCAGCAGTATTTTTTTCCCTCACCCTATTGGATGCTCTAAGAAATTTGTATATGAAGTTGGTTTTGGAATTGGTGGTAAAATAAACCAAGATCGTCTTTTGCAATCCTTTATGCTCACTGGCATGCACACAAAAAGGCAATAGAAGAAAGAAATGGGGGATGAAAGGAGAAAGTAAAGGGAAGAAGGGAGAGGTGAAAGAGGAAAGGAAACAAAAATCAGAATGGTGTCAATCAATTGTGGCAGGATACTTACTGCCTACTGGCTGATGCTAGACATGTTCCTAAAACCTCATGGAGACTACACACTGCTTTTTATTCTTTATCCCTCTATAAGAAGAAATGAAACACAGGCCAGGATACTCACCTACATCATTACAAGGGTGAATGGTGAAGAAGCAAAGCCTTGACCCCTGAGCCTGTGCTGTTGGCTTCCACTTACAAAGGTCATCATAACGTCATTATCACCTTTGATATGTTGCAGGAGTTATCCTACCTCCAGTTGTTTCATAGTATTTTGGTTCAAATCTGTGAAAACTAGCCCTGAGATGCCACAGACTGAAGGGAAAAAACAAACAAACAAACAAACAAACAAAAAATGATTCAAATAAATCCAGGGTTTTAAACACTGGCTTTTGATTGGGTAACATTCTGCTAGAAGGATGGTCCTTGGCAGCAACAGCAGCAAGGGAATCTCCCCCGTTTGCATCATATTGACCATACCAAAACTTACTTCATCAAATTCAAATGTGCCTGGTTTATCTTAAGTAAATATGAGCCAGTGTCCAGCTGTAGAGATGTACATATAACTCTTAATTATTTGTTCTATTCATACCATGTTCAGAAACTGTCTATAAACAAGTAGCTTTATTCTGATCCAGTCATGATAGTTGTGACTGTAGATGACTGAAGTCATTTCAAGCCCAAGCTATACATCAAATATGGGTCTCCTTTAGTAAGGGCAGTACCTGCCTTAGCTCAGATAGAGTTCCATGGAAGGTTCTTCTCAGGCTTCTACTTAGAAGGGATTGTGTTCAGAAAGCAAACCACATTCTTCTGAAGAATGCTTCACCCCTCTCAATATTCTGCCCAGTTACTCATAGGACTGAAACCCTCACGGTTTCTCAGAATCTGATCAACTCACTGTATTTTGCCTTGGGAAATAGACCATCGTATTCAGGCTATCCTCAAATCATAACTGCAGTTTTCCAGGCCATCAGCTCAATCTGGAGCCCCTGCTTTGTTTTAGGTTACAGCAATTTAGAAATAACGCAAAGATTTCTGACAAAGGAAAGGGCAGGGACTCAGGGAAAACACTGCTTTGGAGTTCAGCTATCTTCATCCAGCCACTGGCGGGGAAGGTGCTTGCTGATTTTCAGGATGTGATTCATTGGAGTCTTGGATGGGCCTTTAGCTCTGTAGACTATGACCAATATGGTCATAGGTTTGAGAATGGGCTCTGGTGTCATGTAATCTTATATATATGCTCAAGTCGGGCCAGTATGGCATAGTCTCCTCCTGCCTGCCTTTGGATCACGATATAGAACTGTTGGCTCCTCCAACATCATGTCTGCCTGCACGGTACCATTCTTCCCACTGTGATGATAATGGACTACAGCTCTGAAACTGTTAGCCAGCCACAATTATACTTTCGCCTTTATAAGAGGTGCCTTGGTCATTGTCTCTTCATAGCAGTGAAACCCTAAGACATCAATTATAGATTTTTATGTCCATACTATGACTTTGTGTTTTCCAGAGACTTAAATATTAACCAGCAAGCACTTCCACAGAACTCTACACTGGTCTTCTCACTGTGTCATCCAGTAACATACTACACATACTGGCTATTTCTTTTTCTTTGTGTGTTTTAGTGGATGTGTCCTCTCTCCTCAGCACGAATGCGGAACCCTACAGGATGACCGTGATTCTTCTGCTACACTGTTGTAACTATGCTGAAGGTCCCTCTTTGATCAAATCATTCTGAGTGTGTAAATAACATTGACTGTTAAGTGTAGAATGAGCCAAAAAGATGATGCAGGTCAACTATAATCTGTGAATTGTAAGTATAGTAGCTCTTTTGTTTTTTTAATGTGTAATCTCTACCAAGCCCTGTAATTGTGCATACAAAAATCACCTTTTGGGAGCTTTGGCTGATGCTTTGCTCATCCCTGGTGCTCATTTTATATTTATACACACTCCTAGAAGATGAGATATGATTGCCATATTTCATCTATTCTTGCCTAATCATCAAATAAACAGTTCTCTATTTTAAATCTCCAGTTCAGGTTCATTTTATCAACTTTTAAAAATATATGTAACACAAAACTTGCTTTCTGTCTTATATATATATATTTTTTTCTCTTCAGCACTTTTAGCTGGAACAATTGTAGAGTCCAGGGAAATAATTGTTTTCCATCCTGCCATGAGCCCTTCTGATTAACAGTCTTTATGAGTGGCCCCGACTCTGGGCTTCCCTGAAGCAGGAAACTAATAAATAAATTGTCCTCTGTCGTTAATGCTCATTTGCATGCTTTCCTATTATCATTTCAAACAATATTTTCTGATTTAAGATGACGATTATCATTTAAAATGTATGCTAATTATGTTATGACTCAAATTTTTACAGTTTATTAACTTAAATCTGCATACTTAGGTGTGAAATGTATTATTTTCAGCAGACATACAATTAAGTTCTATGCAGCTTTATACTCTGTTATTATGGGAACATTTGTTCACATCATTTGTGCTTCTGGAGTTTAATGGACTGTCCTGTTTACTCTCTGACACGCGTACTTCTTAATAGAAATGGAAACGTTAGAAAAGACTTACCAACTCCCTTGCTTCATTCCATGCAAAACATCAACAACAACACCAAAAAAAACCCAAAACAAACAAGCAAGCAAACAAACAAACAAAAAAACACCCTTTCTTTCAGACAAAGCTTTAAATGAAATTTTTTGAAACACTGGGAGCCTGTTTGGAGTACATGAAATTATTAAATCTGACCTATTTGGACACTAACATGATTTTCATCCCCAAACCTCAAAATAAAAGTGCAAGAAAAGGAAAAGAATTCCAGGTCCCATTCCCAGATGGCATTCCTGACCCACCTGGAATGCTGCTACTTCCCAGCATAGGAACAAGGCTACACAAAGGTGCAGTCATTGAACAATTTGTCCTGGCTAGGGAGTTAAGTTGTACATATCCATATTGTCTGAACCCAGACCCTATTAGAAATTATAAAATATTATTTTAGCTTGTTGGATATAAGAAAAAAAATCTTAATGTGTTTGAAAGAAAATTGGGTCACAAGTTTCCAAAAGAATAATAGAAATTAACCAAGAAATTATTCTAGGAATAAGATGATGATTAATCAACATGCCCCACATGTGGTCTTTTATGTGGGGTGAGGTGAGGGATATCATGGGCACACATGTCTGTGTGAACACATTTAAAAGTCAAAGCAGGAAATTGCTGTCTTCAGCCATCACCCTACTCTGTTACTTTGAGACAGGGTCTCTCACTAAACTGAAAGCTCACCATTTTTGTTGGGCTAGCTGGACAGTGATGTACACTCATCTCTACCCCAGAATGCTGACATTACAGGCATTTACACTCATGTTTGGTTCATATGTAAATACTGGGAATTTTAATTAGGTCTTCATGCTTGTAGACATCTTTCCCACCAAGGCATCTCTCTAGTACCTGAAATCAATTTAATAATGATTATTAAACAGTTATAAACAATGTTATTCTTTGGCAATAATGGGGCCTACCTAACTGAAATCAACTGAATCATAGTTAACAGCAGCAGTTGAAGAACAGATGCATCACGATCTACCTGTTGGCTCAGCATTCTTAGCCAGAACAGAAGTAACGGTACAATAATGGATGATGCAGTCTTGGAAAGCAGTGTTCTTTGAAGTTGATGTAATTCTATCATCTGTACGACAGAAACACAACCACTAATTTTGTGTGTTTTGGGGATCAACTTAAATTTACAAATAGTAAAAAGAGGAGTACTTGGTCTAAATTACTAATATAGAAAACAAGCATCCATTTCATGGTCTACTTGTTTTGCTGAATTCCTTCTCTGGTGCGGTGCAGTACAGCACAACTTTCTGAAACCTGGAAAGCAATGTTCTGTACTTCCCAACGTTGTATCCACTGTCACTTGTGCCCATAGAGAACTTGAACTTATGTCTGAAGAAGGGGATCCTGTACTTTCTTAAATTTAAGAATATCGCTATGTGGGCAAAATGGTTGCCATACTGAGGATGAAGCTGTAGAGGTCCTTACAGTTCACCTGGCTTTGTTTTCTGCTCTTTGTTTTCTGCCCCACTCCATTCTAAACCTTCTATGAGTTCTTTGGCTGTTCCTCATCTACGACAACTTTCATAGCTTATTTATCTTCATATATAACTTGAAAGTAGGGATGGTAATACCTTCAGGAGTTCTTTTGTTTAGTTCAGTAGTTTCTTATTGTTTTGTTTTAGTTATTATGTGATTTTGTATTTCTGTATGAAGCTGACCATTGTCCTTTCAAGATATGTGAACAATTCTGTTGAAATTCTTTTATTCACTTTATATCCCAATCATGCCCCCTGCCTCAGGACAAAACTTAGAAAAGCCTAACTTTCCTCTGCCCTAGGCTGACCCTGAACTCAGGATCATCTGCCTTTGTAAGCATAAACAAAGAACTTAGCTGAGTGGGATCTCTTGACATCACCACTTCCTAAATCTCTTTATCTCCTTCCTTAGTAGTTTTCTAATTTGTTAGCTCACAGGGCAGCTGCTTTTGTTCCTTTAGATTCGTGAAGCCCCTCGTATAATCCATATTGCATCCTTATGTTTTGCAGAGTTGAGAAAGAATTTATTTTCGAATTTTGTATTTAGATTCTTTTCCATAGCCTTAAGGGCTGTCTCAGTGCTTACCATTTTGCTGAGACATAGCCACACCCTTGACTCCTGGACTCATGCTGTTTCTAATTAACATGGAGTCATTAACATAAACAAGGAGAAATTTCTTCAGAAGAAAAGAGTGCTCCACTACTAGTACTGGTTCTAGGACAAATGTGCTTTATTACAGAAACAAGCCTTAAGCCCACAGCTGAGATCAGTACTCCTGAAGGCTTACATCAGGGGCCCTGTCCTAGGTGCAAAAACCAAGTCACTCTATCCCGACCAAGGCCATAACAGGCTTGACTTCTGGTAATTTCAATTTCATTCTTTAGTGACTTGAAGTTTTTTTTTATCATACTAGACTCTCAGAACTTTTTTTCTTTTTTTTTATGAATGGGTATTCGATTTTTGTCAAATGCCCTTTATACATGCAATAAAATGAGCATGTGGATTATTTTGTCATTCAGTTTGTTTATATGATTGGATAAATTTGTTGATTTGTGTATTTTATCCCATCCCTGCACATCTGGCATGAGCCTATTTGATCATGGTGGATGATTTTTTTTAAAGTGTTCTTGGATTTGGTGTGTAAATTAACTCTTAACAGTTCTCTGATGAATTTTTGCCTGAATGGCCTGTCTATTGGTAAGAATGAAGTCTCCCACTATTCCAGTGTGATAGTTAAAATGCAATTTAGTCTGTAGTAGTGCTCATTCTACAAACTTGGGTACACTTGTCTTTGGAGCATAGCTGTTTAGAATTGCAATGTCTTCTTGGTGGATTGTTTTCTTCAGTAAGTATGCAGTGTTCTTCCCTGTCTCTTCTGATTAGTTTTAGTTTGAAGTCTGTTTTGTCAGATATTAAATGGCTAAACCAGCTTGCATCTTAGGATCATTTGCTTGGAATATCTTTCTACCCTCTTACTCTTAGAAGATATATATGATTGATGTTAGGGTGTGTATCTTGTATGCAACAAAAGGATGAATCCTGTTTTCCCACTCATTCTGTTAGTCTCTGTATTTTACTGGGGAATTGACAGTGATGATGAGAGGTGTCTATGTGCTATGGTTTTGATTCCTGTTATTTTGTTGTAGTTTTTGTTGTGGGTATATGATTAGCCTCGTTTAATTTTGGTGGTCAAATATTATTTATTCCCTTTGTTTTCTCTGATACAATCAATCTTTTAGGTCGCAATTTTTTTTTTTTTTATCTTCTAGAACCTTCTGGATTTGTAGATCTATATTGCTTAAATTTGGTTTTATCATGCGATGTCTTATTTTTTCTTTCTCTGATGACTGAAAGTTTTCTGGGTATAAAAGTCTGGGCTAGCATCTGTGATCTCTTAGATTCTGAAGTACATTTTGTCCAGGCCTATTAGACTTTTAGAGTCTCCATTGAGAAGAGATTTAGAAGTCTAATAGGACTGCCTTTATGGGTTACTTGTTCCTTTTTCTTCTAGCTTTTAATGTGATTGATTTATTTATTCTGTACATTTACTTTTGATTAAATTTTGTGCTAAGCAGACATTCTTTTCTGGTCAAGTCTATTTGATGTTCTGTATTGTAGTATTTTAAGTGGGCATCTTTTAAGATTAGCCAAACTTTCTATGATTTTGTTGAAATTATATTATGGGCCTTTTACCTACATTTCTTGTCTTCCTATTCCTATTCTTAGATTTGGTCTTTTCATGGTGTGCCAGATTTCCTGAATGTTTTGTGCCAGGAGTTTTTAGATTTAACATTTTCTTTAACTGCTATATCTATTTCTTCCATCGTGTCTTAAATGTGTAAGATTTTCTCTCCCATTTCTTATATTCTATTGCTTTTCTCTGTGATTATCTGAGTTCCTAAATATTTTATTTCCAGATTTAGCTTATTTTATAGATATTTTGTTTTTTGTTTTTTGTTTTGTTTGTTTGTGTGCTTTAAATTCTACCTTCATTTTCAGGTCTGGAATGAATTTTTCATGTCCTCCCAGTGTCTGTTTATGTTTTCATAGATTTCTTTAAGAGTTTATCAATTTCCATTTAAGGAATTTTTATCACATTTATAAAGTTTCTTTTACAATCTTTTTCTTGTGCTTCGGCTATGTTGGACTATTCAGGTCCTGCTGTAGTTTTTCAGCTCCAATCCAGATATATTGTCTGGGCTGTTATTGATTGTGTTTTTATATTCCTATCCGGCTTCTTGCATTGTGGAAATTCTAATTCTAGATGCTGATTATCTTGTCTTTGTTGGGTGAGTGTTTTGTTCTTTGGTTTTTGTTTCCTGTCTGGTTCTTAGAAGTGTATTGGGGACATGTTGCCTGGTACAATTTTTTTATGGAGTCCTGTTAGGTGTGTCTATGAATTGTATCTAAAATGTGTTTCTTAGCTATGGGAGCTGACATTTAGGAATGGGGATGGGCCAGGGTGGGGCTGAGTGGGTTCATAGGAGGGAGGAGAGCAGAGTGTTCCACTAGGTTCTGCTTAGTTATACCCCATTGAAATGGGAGCAGAGATTTAGGAGCAGCCACAGCAGAAGGTCTGCTATAGAGCTATCAGTGAGACTGGGGAATGGGATTAGGAGCGAGAAGTAATCTGCCCTTAACCTACTTGCTTACCTGGTCAGCATTGCCTATGTTCCTAAAGATTCTACTTTGAGTTATTGGCCAGGATTTATCAAAGATGTGGTGGGGAGTTTAGGAAAGGAAGGTCTTTGGGTTCTATGAGAGGTGCAGGAGGCAGTGTGGGTTACAGGGGGTGGAACTGGAGACTGTGCTAGGTGTTCTGATCAAGAGCTGGGTGTAAATTTGAGCACTGGATCTGGAGATCCACAGTTAGCCTATCTGTCTCACTGATTGGGTTGCATAAGCGAACAGATTGTTTAAATAATTATTTACGTAGTATATTTATGCTGATATTTTGATAATAAAATTATACCAGTTATATATTTAATATTAATGATGGCATTTTGCTTCTTTACAGCTATTGAAACACTCTTAGAAACTAGATCTGATTATTTTATTATAAGCATTGTCTACCAGGCTATGGTTTTTCTCCCCCATCCCCCACTGCTCCCATAAAACTAGGCTCATCTTCTCATATCTAGACTAGACAAGGAAGCCCAGTTAGGGGAAATGGATCCAAAGACAGGCAATTGGAGATAGTCCCTGCTGTCACTGTTAGGAGTCCCTCATGAAGATCAAGCTGCAAAACTGTTACATATGTGCAGATGCCCTGGGTCTGTCTCATGCATACTGCATACCTGACAATTCTGTCTCTGTAAGCTCCTACTGGACCAGGTTAGTTGGTTCTATAGGGTGTCTTGTGGTGTCCTTTACCCCTCTGGCTCTCTCAGTCCTTGCTTCACTCTTCCATAGGATTGCCCAAGCTCCACCTAGTGACTGACTGTGGGTCTATGCATACGTCTCCATCAGTTACTACTAGAAACCTCTCTGATGACAGTCCTGTCTGCAACTATAGCAGAATATCATTAAGAGCGTCAGGGGTGTGTTCCCTTGCATGCCATTAGTCTCAACCTGGACCAGTTATTGTTGGCAATTTCCTCAATTTTTACTTTATCTTTACCCCTGCATATCTTGTAGGCTGGACAGATTGTGAGTTGAAAGTTTTGTGGCTGGGTTGGAGTTCCAGTCCCTTCACTGGAAGTCTTGCCTGCTTACTGGTGATAGGTGTTTCAGGCTTCATATCCATTGCCAGGAGTCTTAGCTGGAGTTATCTTCCTAGCTTCCTTGGAGTTTCCATTTTCCTAGATTCTAGTTTTGTCCCAGAGTTCTGCCTCCCAACCTGATTACACTTGTCTTTACCAGGACTCTCTCCCTCTCTCCCTCCCTCTCTCCCTCTCTCCCTCCCTCCCTTCCTCCCTCTCTCCCTCCCTCTCTCCCTCTCTCCCTCCCTCCCTTCCTCCCTCTCTCCCTCCCTCCCTCCCTCCCTCCCTCCCTCCCTCCCTCCCTCTCTCCCTCTCTCCCTCCCTCCCTCCCTCTCCTCTCCCCCTCTCCCCCTCTCCCCCTCTCCCTCTCTTCCTCTCTTCCTCTGTCTTCCCCCATCTGATCCCTCCTGTTCTTATACTTCCCCTGCCATTGAGTCTCCTCTCTCTGTCTCCCCAGGTGTTTATTCTATTTCCCCTTCTAAGTGAGATTCAAGCCAACCCCTTTGGACTCTCCTTGTTACTTAGCTTCTTTGGGCTTCTGGATTGTGATATTTAGAATCCATTTATAAGTGAGTGCATACCATGTCTAACTTTCTGTGTCTTTTTTTTAATGTCATTCAAGATGATATTTCTTAGTTCCATTCATTTGCTTCCAAAATTTTGTTGTTGTTTGGTTTTTTTGAGACAGGGTTTCTCTGTGTAGCCCTGGCTGTCCTGAAACTCACTTTGTAGACCAGAACTCAGAAATCCACCTGCCTCTGCCTCCTGAGTGCTGGGATTAAAGGCATGCGCCACCACGCCTGGCTGCTTCCAAATTTTATAAAGTCATTTTTTTAAAAAATAGCTTAGTAATACTCCATTGTCTAAATGAACCACTTTTCTTTATCCATTCTTCACTTGAGGAACATACAGGGTGTTTCAAGTTTCTATCTATTATGAATAAAGCTGTTATGAAGATAGTTGACCAAATGTCCTTGTGGTATCGTGGAACATCTTTTTGATAAATACCCAAGAGTGATACACCTGGGTCTTGAAGTACATCTATTCCCAATTTTATAAGAAACCACCAAATTAATTTCCAAGTGGCTATATTTCCTCCCCAAAATGAAATATTTTTGATTTGTTGTTTTATCATTTTTCAGATCTGAGATGTACTTTTTCTTAGTACCTAAGAAATTTCAGTGTTGGTCGACTGTTTCCTTTTGTTTATAAAGCCCTTGTGTCAAAAGATGGCCTAGTCGGCCATCACTCAAAGAGAGGCCCATTGGACACACAAACTTTATATGCCCCAGTACAGGGGAACGCCAGGGCCAAAAAGGGGGAGTGGGTGGGTAGGGGAGTGGGGGTGGGTGGGTATGGGGGAATTTTGGTATAGCATTAGAAATGTAAATGAGCTAAATACCTAATAAAAAATGGAAAAAAAAATAAAGCCCTTGATTTGACTAAGCTCCATGCGCTATGGAAGTGATGACATATGTTTGTAATGCCAGCACTCCTGCAGCTCAAGGAAGATCAGAAATTCAGGGTCATCTTGATTACATAGAAACTTTGAGACCCACTCAAGATATGGGCAGTTCTGTTCCCACCTCATCCTCCCATAAGTAAATAAGTAAGTAAGTAAATAAATAAATAAATAAAGCAAAGCAAGGAAAGCCAAGGGGCTCGGGGAGGAAAAAAAATAAAAATAAAAAACGTTTTCTTCTAGATTTCCCATGAGAAGTTTTACTGTTTGGGATTATATTTGAGTATTATATTTAGAGTTAAACTTTAATAAAGGTACAAAATATGTTTATTTCTTGAAATGTGTCTGTCATAATTTTATATACCAAATGAATATGGTACAAAGTAATATAGTACTTGGAATATATTTTTCATTTAAATTATTTTGACAAATATTCTTTGAGTTAATTATAGCCATTTGAAAGAAAAAAATAAGTTATGGACAGATGCTACATCTTATAAATAGGTAAAAATATCAATGAAGTCATGTACTGTGGAGTATTTAGGAAGATTGCTCAATTGTTCATTCTGTTTTTCTAAGTATAGATTGGCATTTAAGTTATCCATATACCTGTGTAAAAGTATGTACGAAGAAAACATCTTTTTTTGTAAATTTTATTAGAGTGTATTATTTTGTACAAAATAATAGATTGCACTGTATCATTTTTATGCATGCATATTATATTTTGGTCATGTTTACAATCCCTATTCCTTTAAACTTCTGCAAAAAATGGTGTATATTCAAATATTTAGGAAGTTATGACCAATAAATTTGAGGAAAAGGATTGCTTTCAGTGTATTGGTTTTGAAGAGCATGTAGAGACTAGTTTTTAGTGAATATATTTTTATACATTCTTAATTTAATAGCAAAGCCCTTAGTCCTGCTTTGGAGGGGCTGAGGAAGTAACTCAGGGGTCAACTGCTTGCCTAGCAGGTGTGAAGTCCTTCCTACAAACCACAGCATTGCTGAAAAGAAGCAACTAATGGATGTAAAACAATGCTCTCATTTAATCAAAATAGGCAGAGGAGCTAACTTCATCACAGAGGTTTGGTGCCACATCTTTCATCTTGCACCTCTTCCTGGGTTTGCTATTCCGAGTTCCCTGCCTTTTCTTCCCTTAACTCATAGCTGTTCCTCTGCTCTGGGACCCTAATAAATCTCTAGGTTGCTGTTGGTGAAAGAAATGAAATAGTAAATAGGAATTAAGACTTTTCACCCGAATCAAGTAGTGCCCAGCAACAGAAGAACTCTGGGCTGCAGCTGCTCACAATATGGGTGGCTACCTGATGCTTTGGATAGATAGATAGATAGATAGATAGATAGATAGATAGATAGATAGATAGATAGATAGATAGATGGATGAATAGATAGACAGACAGGCAGACAGACAGATAGGCAGATAGAGTCAGAACCTGTTTGATATTCTGTGAAAGAAAAAAAAAAAAAAACTAAAGATTACCATGGGAGAGTTTAGGAGAGGATAGTTTGTATAAAAGGACCCATAAGAATTTGGGTGTGGATTACTGGGTTAATGTGTATTTTTCAGTTGGGGTCTACATATAGTCAACTGTATGTAAAGTGAACAAATTTTAATTAAGGTAAATATATTTCAACAACCCTTACTGGAAAATATAAATGAAGATTTTTAATACTCAGAAATGAATAGAAATGAAAAGTCTTTCACTATAAGGTATTGGTATAAACCTATATTACAGCCTACTGCCATAGCCTTGCTATCCTGTGAGAACTGGGTGGGAAGTTCCTACTGCTGAATGCACCACATACTTTAGACAAGGAGTAATAAGGGTGGTCCTGGCTAGGAGGCTTTCAATGCTAGCTTTCGTAGTGCTGGAATATTCTCTCCAGGATGATTCTCTATACAGTACTGGGGAGAGGTCATCAAAAGTCTTACTCAGCTGTGAACATTGTGATAACCAATACAACTGCCCTGGCAAGATATTCCTACTTGTATAATTGTGGCATAGATAGTCCAGGAATAATCAGCTACTTTCTGATTGGATTCAAGTTCTGATCCACAAGATAGAATTTTGCCTGGTGCCATTAACTGAACCAACAACTTGTTTCTGGGCAGTCATAGGGTGTACTGAAGAGCCTTCTAGCAATGTTTTGTTAAATAGACACTAATAAATTGCCAGTTAGATTATTATCTTTATACTCAAAGATTAGTACATCTATCAACCCCCGTCAGAGATACTTTTTTATAGTAGATACTGATTAACAAAGAGTACCACAACTGTTCAACATCTAGATAATAACAGACTGTGAAATATTCAGCTCTAAATGTGACATCTGTATCATACTCCCTTCCCAGAAGGCTCAGGAATTATCATAGAAGGGTTAAAAAGATCACTAAGAGCCAGAAGTGATGGGCATCTGCTGGGGAACAGTATTTGCCAGACATGACAGCACCACTGGATATATGAAGAGTCAGTGACCATAACAATATGCACAAGACCTGTGCAAAATCAAGCCAAACATAGTTACAGCATGGATAGGGTCAGTCATGGATGAAATCTCATCCCTAGCAGAAGAGCTGTTGGCAGCCAGTACTGTTGAGTGTTGAGGAAGGAACACATATGGGTAGTTCTAATTGGGTATAGTTGGTTAATCTAGAAGAGAGCACATGCAATTGGGAAGAAAAATGGATGTTGAGGTATGGGAAAGAAAGAACTAGAGAGGAAAGAATGAGAGGTGGGTTAGATGAAAATTTATCATATGTGTAACTGAAATCATAATAACAAGTTCCAAATACTGTAGGTGTCCATCAGCACAATGCTCTCTCTGTCCAGAGCCAGTCCTCTTCGTTGGCAGTGAGAGAGTCAGCAGAGTGGGAAGAGATTCAGCAATAGTTGAACCCTTTCCATCTGAAGGAACTCTAGTTGAATTTCCCAGCTTTCGGGAATTTATGCTTAAAAAACAGATATAAGTATCGGATTTTATGAAAAATACAGTGAGCCTTTCAAAAACATGAAGCCAACCATGTAGGCTCATGGCTTGGAGCCTCTACATGCAAATGTATTGGAAAACAGTGATGCCATTGGTCCCAGGAAACCCTGTTGCCCACATCCCTGTATAATACTATACATAGTCTTTGCCTACAGTCCTTTAGTTAGGAGCCTAAAGAGTAATTTGTATGCTGGTGGTCCTCATGTAAATTAGGTCATTATCCTTTTTAGAGGTATAAAATCTCCTGTACATGACGGCACTTTCTAAGCAACAGCCTTGACCTTTCATTCCTCTGTTCAGAGTACCTGCGGAGCATGCACTCATTAGCTCGAATTTGACTCCATGACATTTTTACTTAATTTTCTTTTTTCTCGGCGCTAGACACATGGGGTAACCATTTACATTCTTTCTTGACCTGAGATGCTCTCTAATCTCTTTCCAGCTGTGGCATTTGTCATTCAGTCCCATCAGGATATGGTGACCCTTCTCTCTTTACTGCAATGCTTGACTGTTAATTGATTCACATTAGAGAAGGAACTAGAAACCGCCATATGGACTTAGCTGTATTTAATTATGGTTAACCAGAACAGTGGATGAAAATCCATTTCCTCTGGAGTGCAAACATTCTTTAAGTAGAACAAATAACAATAGTTCCTAAAATCCTTAGATTTAAGCGCTGTTGGTTGGTAATAAAGAGCTTCATTCCTTTCCATTAATACTGGTGGTCACGATAATACCAATCATTGTAAATAATAATAGTAACTGTGAGTCACACTTTGATACATCTGACTTCCTTGTGATTGAATTTGAGGCCTCTCCAAAGGAGTGAAGGCCATGTGTTTTCAGTATGCCTAGACAACAACCTATGTCCCGAAAGTTGTCAAGCCAAGAGCAAAGGGTACTACTGTATAACTAAATGGACAAGCTTTCAAACTGACTTCTAGATTCCTATGTTTATGCCCATAGATAAAATCTGCTCCCATCCTTTATCATAGAAGCCTTCCTTTGTAGCAAATGGCTGCCTGCGATGCTGAGAGTAGGTAGACAGGGAGAACGAATATGAAATGTCATTCTTTAGGTATGGTGCAACCACTGAGTTAAGGAACTCACAGAAGTTGAAGGAGTCTTTATTGAGCATGAACAAGACTGGCTTTGTCAGCAATCACTCATGGATGGGAAAGGGACTTACAAGGTCTTACTCCTTACTGCTGAACATCTGATTCTGGGAAAGGATGAGACCTCTTCAGTTGTTCATCCACTGCTGAGACTAGAAGGCATCAATGGATATCTCCAAACCCATGGTCACATTGATATCTTTGACTAAATCTTGTGTCACAAAACAAAACATATAGATTGGAATGTGAGATAGAGATATGTAAGAGAGAGAATGTTCTGAAGAGGAGGGTGGATGAGAGGAGTAGGGGGGATAACAGTAATCAGTATGGATATATATATATATCCATATATATTCATATAACATATATATGTATATATATATATATATATATATAGTCACTATAAATATACATTAAATTGTCAAAGAACTAATTGGTTAGCTAAGTATGCCCATGAGGGTATAGAGCAGAGAAAGTGGAAGTTTACCACAGATGGTGGTGAGCATGCAGCAAGATCAGAGAAACTTGTCCAAGAGGAGGAGATGAGGTGTAGAACAGTTAGGAGTCAGCAAGATGAGGCTACCTACTTATGAAACACAAGGGAAAATATTTAAAAGAAGGAAGAATTCAACCATAATGGTGGGAAAAGAGGTTGTTCTTGACCAGCTTGTTTCAATGTGTACAGAGATAGCCTTCAATATTTTCATTTTGTATTCTTTCTTTCTCTTTCTCTCTCTCTCCCTCTCTCATTCTCTCCCCCCCTCTCTCTCTACCTACCTGTTGCAATTCACATTACAGTTAACAATACTTCTTATATCTGTTCTGTTGCTATTTATGCCTTAGTGCCATCTCTGAAATAAACATTCAATGATGACTACGGAGTGCAAAGCCTTATGAAAAAGGAAAACGAGCCGCCTTGGGTATTAAATGTAACCCCTTCACGAGCACATCATGAACGGCCTCTTGAATAGGAGCTAATACTGCCATGAAACATTTCTTATGGCCTGCTGTCCTGTGGTTCAAGAAAAAGGAGTGAGTGAAGGGTGGGGGCAAAGAATTTTTTCTTCGTCAGGTAGAATGGTTAGTCATTTCCCTAATTGAATATCACCTGTGCATCTAACAGTGTGGTTTCTAACAATATATAGAAAATGTCCCCTGAATGCTATGATTATATCCTATATACCTGAAATCAGTAAACATAATTAGCTTTTTGTGACTTGTGAATTTTAATTATTATGAATAAACCTATCGTGACTATACTTAATAAGAGACTGTAAGATAAGATTATTTTTAATTTTTACTTTTCTATTAGTACATTTTTTCATGTTTTCATACATGTACACTATATACATGTCCTGTCTTGTTTTTCATATCAACTCTGACTCCATTCCTTCCTCTCAATTTTTTCTCCTTTTTATTCTGGCTTTGTTTAGGGTTTCATAGAGTTTGATCAGGGCTATCTATGTTATCTGGGTTTGGAACTAACCCTAAGGACCTGATAGGCTCCTTAGTGAGTGCAGGACTTAACATGAGCCTCCCTCTCCCAGAGGCTCCGACCAAAGGCTTAGTGTCTAAGATATAGAGCTCCCATGTTTGCTAATTATGAATGATTTTTATAGGATGGCCCACCTCTGTTGATCTGTTGTGGTTTTAGCTTATTTTAAATTCATATGTACACTATATGTCTAGATTATTATGTATGCCTTCCTTTTTAGTTCTTGTTCTTACAATCTATCTTTTAAAAATATCACTTTATAAAATACTTACTTTCAAGTAGGTCTAAATATCTTCCTTCGCTTCTGTAAAACTTTTCAATTTTTTAAAATACTTTTATTCTTGTAGAGGAAGTCTTTGGAAATTTTTCACTGTACCCAGTAAGATTTCATTAAGAGTTAAGGATGCATTACCCCTGCTGGGTTAAAGAACTACAGGCAACTAAGGAGCACCACAAGTAGGAGACATGGTCTCCCCTAGGAAAGGGCACACCAGTGGGCTATGCAGTCCCAAATGATCAACCCTAAAAAACACACAAAACAAAATGAGTAGGTTGTACTTATATATTTAGGGATGTGTGTTTGTGTGTATGTATATGTAACTATATATGTAACAATAATTAATGAAAAATATGAATATAAAAAAGAGGAAGAAATTGTGTGTGTGTGTGTGTGTGTGTGTGTGTGTGTGTGTGTGAGAGAGAGAGTGGTTTTAGGAAACTGGAATGGAGGATGGTGTAAATATACTATATTCTCAAAAGATACACAATTAAGAAAACTTATATAGGTGCCAGAGAGCTGAATCAGTGTTTAAGCATGCTGCATGCCTTTCTAGAGGGCCATGGCTCAATTCTTAGTATCCACATTAACCATTTGTAACTGCATTCCTGGGGCATCACCTCCATCTTTTGGCCTTTGCTATCACCAGGCGTGCATGTGATGCATAGATATATATGCACGCAAAACACCCATGTACATAAATTTTAAAATAAAAGTAAAGTAATGTGTATAGTTGATTCCATGAAAGGCAGCTTCTCTGACCCCAAATACTATTTATTTGGGTCTGTTAAAAATTATTCATTTAGAGCTGTGCCTGGTGGCCCACACCTTTAATCCTAGCACTAGGAAGGCAAAGCAAGCAGATCTTTTAGTACAAGACCAGCTTGGTCTGCAGAGTAAGTAGCAGGACAGCCAATACTACATAGAGAAGCCTGTCTGGAGAACAGAAACAATAATAACAAAAGAAATTATTTAAAGACCTTGAATCTTGGATAATCTGCTTATGTCCTCTAAACTTGATTCTCTTCTGGAACACGTTCTTCTTGCCTCTGTTTTATTAAAGTTGGTCCATTTGTTATAGAAAGCACTAAGCACAATTGCAATGGAATTGTTTGCCTCATTTTGTACTTTAGAATTGAACTCCTATCTGTGGTGGGTCAAGTTCCTGCCTCCTATTTTTCTCATGTGTCCACATATAAAGCTGCCCCAAGGCCTTTTTGTATTTTCTTCAGCCTTGTCCTTGTCCTTCCTACCTCACCTGCTTTTGCATGGCCACTTCTGTCTCCGGCACATTTCCTTTTTGTTTACATCAGTTTACCCTTTATTAGAGTAGGTTGTTTTATGTTTCTAATTAGCATTACATTATGCTATTCCAGGTAAAACTGTGTGCATGTGTGTGTGTGTGTGTGTGTGTGTGTGTGTGTGTGTGTGTGTGTTTACTCTGTTATTCAAAAGAACATTTAGTAGATGCATGTAATATAACATACTCGGCTTTGCTTTCCATCTTTTCTTACTGAGTCACACACTTAAAACTTCCAGAACTATCAGAGCTGCCCAACCAGTGGCTTTTGCTACATGTTCTGTTGTTGTCATGGTTGCTATGATTTCTGGCATGATACATTCACAGCACCCTATGTTTTTGTCATTATACCTCACTCATATTTTCCATATGAGATTGTTAAGTCAAAAGTGGAAAATTATTTTTTTATCTTCTCAACTATGTGAAGATATGGCAAGTGGCTGACTAAAAACCCATTGACTGATATTGCTGTTGGGGTGTTATGGGGTCTTCCTAAAGCTTACTCTTCCCAGTTTTAATAAACTCTGTAAGGTGATGATGATTTCAGCAGTGGTGCACACAGAGAGAATCTGTAACAGAAGTGACATGGAGAAGAAGCATGTTTATCCAACCCCTAAGGACAGGACTGTATGTACTGGAGGGAGGGAGCAGCATGGAGACAGACCCAGGTGTGATCTTATCATCACTGAGGCACAGGACTCAGTCCTATGGATGCAGGAGTTATCTATCTGTTGGCATCATTCAGGTGCCATCAGATGTTTGGAATCGAATTAGCTGTCATCACAGTATACTAAAGAAGTGTGAAGAAGACATAGTAATTATACAAAAGATCACCTTATAGTTGAGCAATTATACAAAAGATAATCTTATTATAGATGTCATATATATAATATATGATACATATTTCTCCCTTTCCTTGTCTGTTCCCTGTGTTTTAAACTACCCATCCTGCAGAGAAGTGTAGGATGCCTTCAGAGACAGACTCAAGAACTCACGATTACTTTCTCTACTAATATTGATACACTTCCTGATTATGTATGGGGCTGGTTCTACCTCACATTAACAGATAACCTTCTTTCATCAATTATTGCATAGTAGGCTTTGGGCCAATCCATCCAAAACATGATAAATAAAGCACGATATAATCGAAATCTGTGCTTTAGGCCATTAACCCTTGTGTGGATTGACTTTAGAAGGTATGGAAAACTTAAATTTAAGGTTTGTAATTAGAAGTGAACAGTGAGTAGTGGCTACAAAGGAGTATTGGAGGATCTAAATAAAGGCTTCCGATGGCTTGAGTCTTTACAAATGCTATAAAATAGTTTAGAGTGGGCTCTGCCTACCTGGAAAAGAGCAAGTTCAAAAGATGACTTTTGCGTGTCTGTTATAGATATGTTTGAGGACTGGGAGGCTGATACAGCAACAATGTGAATGTGTTTGAGGACCTGGCATTCACACTTCTTTAAATACTCTTCATGCTAAGGAAAAAGATGTCTTCAGGGTTATGAGAACCTTCAAAGCATTGATCTTGAGTTAGACTTGAGGACTTGTGTGATAACACGGGTTATCGTGTAGCACAAGCTACAATTCATTAGAAACTACTGATTACCATTGCTTTTAAACACAATTATTGCATGTAACTCTGAACTAATTAGATAGGATGGATTTGAAATCAGAAATTTTATGCAACATATGTTTTAATAGACTGATAAAGCAGAAATGATATTTTTAATTTCCCTAACATTTTTACTGCCTCTGATATAGGAATACATACTTATTGAAGGTTAAATACCACATTTGGTTGCAGTGTTCAGCTTCCCTTTTGATATTTGGAGACAGCATCCTCTATAGCCTATATTGGCCTGAATGCTCTGAGTGAGCTAGCCTACCTTGAGCTTAGAGCAACTCCTGTTTTTTCTGTGCTGTTGTGACTAACTGTGTTCCATCACACATAATGACACTGTTTTAAAATAATGTTTTTTCAATGGTTATACACTTCTCTAGTTTATTTTTTAAAGACTATTAAGGCGTGATAGCTGAGTCTGTACAATTCTGTTGTCAAGCCTGGCTGAGTCCAGCCTCTACATTACCCAGATCAAACCTGTATTTCTGTTCAAGTTTTCCCATATGTATAGTGGGGTAACAATATCAGCATCTTAGATTATTTGTAGAAACATCAAATAAAATGGTGTTTAAAGCATCTTTGTCGAACATCACTCCCCACCTGACACATCTGCAAAGAGTAATGCTGCTCCCAAATTGCCAAAATAGATGTTAAAAAATTTACTGAAAATCGTGGAAGATCTGACATTGTTTTACTTTATTATGCAAATAGTTTTGACCTCCAGAGATGATTTATTTTGCTTCAGAAGCCTCATTTCCTCTGAACTGCTAACCAGTTTAGTCCATTTTGTCCAACAATTTATAATGAACCTGTAAAGAACTACTGATTATATTAAGATTTTTGGCTCAATTACCTGTTTCAAACGCTCGGTGACTAAGGAAAGCATGTCATTTTCTCCTCTCTTGCATGCTGGAGTGTAACAATAGACTGTGAATAGAGCAAATCAAAGAGACACAAATACCAGTATGAGGGCCCATTGTGCTCAGTTTGTTTCCCTGTCATATCGTTTTAATTTAGGTCGGCTGATTGATTATGACAGGCTCATTGTTCCCTTCTTGGAATCTCTAGACATGCTAATATTCCTATTCTTATCTGTCCATTTTGATTCCAAAACTTAAATGAAATGGAATTGCAGCCTTCACTTTGTTTGCCTGTGCTAGGTGATTATCTCTGAAGTGCGATTTTGTGATTAGGGGAGCAGGCATGCATATACTCAGCTAATGCTGATTTCCCCCAGGGTGCAGAACAGGTAAATTCATAATGAATGGATGTTGTACTTTGATTTCAAATGGATGCAAAACCTCACCATGCTTAGTAGTTTTATTTTAAAAATGTATTTAATTATTCTAAAATTAACAGGAGAATATTAAAATTGAACTTTAGTAATGTGGCATTTAAACATAAGTCAAGGGTGCTAACTGCTTATGAATGTTAATCCCTTTTTAAAAAAAAACAAAAAACACAAATCTCTCTGCCATAAATTGGAGGGGGAGGTGTCATTGAAAATCTTTAGTTTAATTATTTATATTCTTCCTGATTAATTCCTCAAATGTCTCAACGCAGCTTGCTATTTGTATTGTCAAATTCTAGCGTTTCTTATTTTGAAAACTACAATAATTATTCAACTAATTACTGTCATAGTATTGTCATAGTTGTTTGGTCCTAGAAAGGGTGGATTCAATGGTGAAGGGGGCTAGGGATGAAGGATTGGCACAATGTATTCAGGCATTTGGTTTAATGGTCTTGAGGGAAAATTGCTTGTGAGTTCAAGAGATAAAGTTTAAGGAGAATTTAATGTTCTCCAGATTAGATACACTTTGACCAAATCACCAGTGTGTATAATTGTTACCTTGAATCATAACCATACATTTTACTGATTGAGTTAGAAAAGTATTGTCAATAATATTGTAAATCAACATAGTATCTGATTTGCAATATATTTATGCCAAAATTCACCTGGTATAAAACCTGAGGAATCGAGCCTCCAGGATTGTCTTCTGTTCTTAGTGGAGATGCAGATTTTAAGGGACTAGAGAATACCATGATCATGGAGCCCTTCTCCCCTCAGGGGGGGATGCTAAGGCTCATGGTGATTATGTGTGCTATCTCGTAGGTGATGTCCGTGGTTCTTGCAGCTCTCCTGGTTGCCAGGGGAGCATCATCTGCTGGAGTAGTGAGCAGTGCACATGAGCTTACAACAGCAGAGAAATCTGAAGGATGCAACTCTACCAGTCTTTCACTTTCTCTTCCTTAATTTGAGCACTAACAGAAACATGGGCCACTTTTATGACATAAAAATGTACATTGAACAGTATAGCTGAACTCATGTGCATTAGTTGTCTTTATGCATACTTCATGAAATAGGCAGTACTTAGAAAATAACCAAAGGGCCCTCCATCATGCACATAGTTCATCCATGTCCTTCTCAGAAGAGACCTCAGCTGGTCCATGCCTGTTAATCCCTCCACTTGACGTGCTCATGCAGAAGCTTAGGGGTTATTTAGATGTTACACGTTTAATGTTTGGTTTCAGTTTTCAAGTGTTAATCTATCTCTGTCCCTCCAAGAAGAAGATGGTCAGCTGAAGGATGTACCCAGACTTCTGTACTCCAGTTACACTTTAATGTTCCTCCTTATACTGTTTGTCTTATCTGAAAGCAGTGTTTAAATTCAGTCTGTCACCTTTTTATTTTATGAATGCATTTGAATACCTTAGGAGAGGAACCAAATACTTTTAGTATAATGCTTTTATTAATCCATTGAGAATTTTATACAAGCAGGCAGTGTATTTTGATCATAGTCTATTTCCACTCCTCTCCTTGGCTCCTCCCAGAATCAACCTCACTCCCCTATTGATTTCTTGCCTCATGACTCCTGAGTCTAATTCATGATCCCCATAAATCTACGAGTGTGCGCCATCCTCTGGATCATGGTCAACCAACCAGGGGCCATATGCTTTTTAAAACCTAAGGACTGAAGGTACAAGCCACGCTACATCTCATTTTCTGTATGATTTGTAGGGTGCAAAGACTATGTGTCATGTAGCCTAAGATAACCCTGAACACACTCTATGCCAAAGGCTGGCCCTAGATCTTCTTGCTTCTACCTCCCACGTGCTGATCACAAATATGCAGCACTACTTGTGTCTGGTTTTCCGTACCTTAGTTTTCAGAGTTACCCCCCTGTTTACTCAACGATTGCTTGGCATGCTTGTTTGGAGATGGGTATATCCACTCAATCTCTTTTGCAATATGCTCTTTCTGCAGCTTCAGCCACCTTCGAAGACTTCCAGATCCGGCCCCATGCTCTCTTCGTTCATTCATACAGAGCCCCAGCTTTCTGTGATCACTGTGGAGAAATGCTGTGGGGGCTGGTGCGTCAAGGCCTTAAATGTGAAGGTGAGTTCTTTTCTGCCCCCCTCCACAATTAATGTTGCACTGTCCCCACTCATGAGCATCCTCCTGTCATCTTGATATCTCTGCCACCATTTATGCAATATTTCGTTCAGTTCTGAAATTTTCTGTCTTTGACACTCCTTATCTCATCTATAAACCTAATTGTTACCCCTTTCGTCAAGTTTTCTATACTGTAGTGCATGAGATATGTTAGCCAGAAATTAAAACTAAGATTTCCATCTTCTTTAAGCCAGAAATTGCAATAATTTGCTTTAAAAGGAGCCTGAGATTTGGGTGGATAATCAAACCATCCAAGATCACCCTGATGCTGAATGTGAAAAATGGCAGTCCCATGCGTGTTTTCACATAGACAGTGGTATGCCGCTTTCTCCCAGAGAGAACTCCTTGAACTTGACACCTCAGTGTGCAGGAACACTACCCTGTAGTCCCAAGAGCTCATTCATCTCTCCCCTGCAGTCTTGATTTGGGAAAATGGTTTGCCTTGAAGTGTGGCCATTATGGTCACCCTTTTGGAATACAACCTGTAAATAATGTTGCCATAATTGTTTAATTTGTACCCATGGATTGGAAGTTCAGAGAGAACAAATCTAGAAGAAACCACGCCTCGGGTGTGTGGTTTTGACTAGATTTCTTTCATTTTGACACAACATTTAGAATTTAAAGAGGGAAAGATACGGCTTCACTCCCAGTGTCAGGCGTTTAAGTCCCGGCTTCCTTGGTTCTATTGTCTCTGGGTCTACAATGAGGCAGAACATCAGGACAAAGAATTCACAGCTAAGCAGTATAACTTACCTCATGACAGCTGAGAGATTGGCATTTGAGACAATTGTACACTTTCAAGCATGTTCCAGTGACATATTTTTCTAACTAATCCCTTCCTACTAACATTCCTATACCTTCCAAGAGTCTGCCAGCTGGGCAGTCATCAACACAGGAACGTCCAGTAGGCATTCAAAATGCAAACTGTTACACTCTGTCTTAGCTGCCCAAAAGCTGTATGTCAGTCTCATCATGCAAAATGTATTGAGTCCACCACTAAGAAGCACCATAACTTCACTATGCCAGCATCTGTCAAAATTCCAAGTCTCCTCTGGACATCTTACCTGTAAACTGGAGTTTGTTTGTTTTTGTTCTTGTTTGTCTGTTTGTTTCTTACATACTTCCAACCCTTAATGAAACAGGGTAAGCATTTAAAATTAAAAAGGGTGCTGTAAAATAACAAAGAAGAATCACTATACCAAACAAGACCAAATACCCAGAAGTACAAATATCAAATCTTGTAGCTTCATGCCCAGCATCTAGGCTACAAGGTAGCATGGCGTGTTCTCTAGCTGACTTAGGCAGCCCTGCTCTATTGGCTTTGCTGGTTGTATGTAGCTCAGGTATTCTCTATTAGGCTTGCTCTCAATGATGATGGTCTTTGCTCAGACAACACCCCATTTTTGTGGCATCTCCAAATTTGCTGGGTTTCCATTGCATCTTCATCATCTCTCTCATGCAGCCATTCATTGCCCTTTCAGGCCTACAGGGATGCTTAACTGCTCTCGTACCTATCCTCCTAGGCATTCATTTGAAATCTTGTTAGATACTTCTATGACTTCATAGCTTTTGCATCCTACATACCCACAAAACTATAAGCAAGCAAATACATCTCATTTTGCTCTCCGGGGGAGCCATACCGAGGGCCATAGCTTCATCAAGCTCTACAGATCTGGGTGGCAGAACTGTAAAGTATGTTTTATGAAAAGTTGTCTGACCTATTTTGTGACACATAGGGAAATTATGAGTAACAGGTGCCAGCTATGTGGGGAAGATGCATATATATGCATATATATATATATATATATATATATATATATATATATATATATATATATATATATATATGAGATAAAACCCCAAAGTGGGAAATATTTTTCCATCTACCTGCTATTTGGAAACCAACAAGTGTATATACTTGATATTATCTTGATCCTATGAAGCAGTTATTTTTGTCTCTGTTTTACAGATTCCCATCTATAATTGAGATAAAATACTTTGTTCAGGGTCATGTATACAAGTTGCAGAGACAAGCTTAAGATCAGTCTCACACCAAACTTGTGATGAACTATAATTAATTTTCTCCACAATGTGCTCATATATATTTAAAACTATAACAGCTAAAAATGGTTTAATCTATTTGTAAACATATTTGTAGTTCTCTCTAAACCCAAGTTCATTATATTGAGAATGTCAAAAATACATAAGTAAAAATTAAACACTCAAACAACCAGGGAAGTTGTTGAGTTTTTACAGTATAGTAGGAATCTGATAACCATGTTTAAATAAGGAACAGACTCAGAGAAAACACAGAGGGAAATTTGTATTTCCAAGTAGCATCAGAAAAAATGATGTTGTGCTATGTTTTCAAATTCTTAATTTATAAGCGATGATAGAATAGATTTAATTTCTGGCGAAATGAGTTATTTTTATGTTTGTTTTTCAGGATGTGGTCTGAATTACCATAAGAGATGTGCATTTAAAATCCCCAACAATTGCAGTGGAGTTAGAAGGAGAAGACTCTCCAATGTGTCCCTCACTGGACTCGGTACTGTCCGCACAGCATCGGCTGAGTTCTCCACCAGTGTCCCTGATGAGCCTTTACTGGTATGTCCTGCTGTTTATGCATTCCCCACTCGCTTGAGAAATCCAGAGGATGTTGTGCTATCAGTGTCAGGCCAGGAGAGCATGCTGGGAGGGAGACACAGCCCCCCGTGTTAATGACTGTGTCTCCCCTGGGTCTCTGTGGCAGGTTGGTCAATGCATCATCAAATATCCAAAGGCTTTGAGTTTGCTTTCTTCCCAGAGCTTTGTGAAACTGAAAAATATGTGAGGCTTCATCATGGTCATAAGGCCTGAGCAGCGTGAACAAATGTGTTAATGTTGCAAAAGATGGTCTCCTCTGCAGAGTGCTCAAGTACTTATAGCATACTGAATATTTCTTCTGAGCTATGATCTGAAATTTACTTTTATGAAAACACCAAAGCCTTACTGCTTAGCATTACTGATATTCATACGGGTTTATCAGGACATTAACAAGTACCATGAAAATAACTGCACTTAATAATTAAAATATTTCTGTGCCTGTGAAATGGGTGATGGACATTTCCCATGCTGTGAAAGCATTTGTTATCGAAATTAATTTTTCAAACATTTACCAAAGAATAGAGTGATGGTTGTATACGTTATTTTCAACAAGAATGGAGTTCTGAAACAGCTAATGGCTTGAAGCTCCAGCTTTCTCTTGTCACTGACTATTCACTGGCACATTATAGCATAGCTATTACAGAAATTGATGAAAAACAAGAGTAAGAATTACTAAGGTCAAGTAAGTCCACCTTAACTTGAGGGGAAATAAGTTTTAGAGTCAGGTATGACAATTTGTAATTGTCGTTACTTGGAGAGTATTTGTGATCTCCAATTAAAGAACTTACATTTTGTAGTACACTAAGCAACGTGTCAGTTGGTCACTCATCTTTACAACAAAGAGAAAACATCTCTAGTCTATTCTGAAGTTGTGTTTTTGATGACATGGCCTTTGGTTTTTGAATCTTCTTTAGCTGAAACTATTTTTGGAAGGTAGGTGGTACGTTTATGTAATACTTAGATGAATATAACTTTGTAATATTCCGAAGATATGTATGTGATTCTAGGGAATCCTGTATGTTTGAATCAATTAGAATAAAGGATATTTTTATTAAAAGTAATAATCAAAATTTCTATTTTAAAATGATTGCCACTACACACTCTGCATTGAAGTTCTTTGGTTGAATTCAAAGGTAAAAATCATGATTTTTTTTTATTTTTTAAAGTTACACTGCCTGTAGTAGAAGTACCTGTAGTAATTGCAAGGCACAGTGTTTGGAATAAGGACATAGAAATTATGTAAGTGTCAATAGTGTTACTATCAAGAATTCTGATATAAAATAAGACTGGAAGATTGTAATACATCAAAATACATAGAATGTAGTATTGTATTATATAATTTTTAAATATAAAATTTTAAGATCATATAGCATCACACAAGTAGAGAATTACATTAAACCAGAAAGTGTGCGCACAGATAGGCTGGGTGATGTATGTTGAATGGAACAGCCATGAAGTAAGTATAGAGTTCTGAGTAAATGCTTCTGGAATTCATTGAACATATATATGGAAAATATGATAATATTTTCTTTTGAGACATGCTGTCAATATGTACACCGTGTCACCCTGGCTATCCTTGACCTCAATAGGTAGACAGAACTGCCCTGGATGTCACAGAGGTGCTTCTATCTCTGCCTCTCAAGTGCATATCTCACTTGAAATAGAATAATTTATCAGACAATTCATCCCAGAGAAACCTGATCCTCCCTCCGAAGCCAGTGATTGCAGAAGTAGAGCCTTGTGAGCTGTGCCCACCCACATTGGTGTGTCTCAGGGCAATGGCATGACGTAGGTCTTATTTAGACAAACATATTTTTGAGATTTCACGAATGTAGCTTTCAGCACTAAAAATGCATACACAAAAGCAACACTAACTCAGTAGGTTATGTCTATATATTCAGTGTGATTAATGAATTACTAGTCATTCAGCAACATAGGTGAATTTTGAAAAGCAATTTTAAATAAAGAAATCAAGCAGGCAGCAGTAGTTCATGCCTATTGTTCCCAATCAGGAGGCTCAAGGAAATGCAATGTTTGAACATAAGATTTCACGGTCAGTCTGGATAGCATAATGAGACCCCTATCTCAAACAGGAAGGTAGATACAAAATAGTCTATACTTGTGGATACAGGATCGGAATGCCAATTGAGGCAAATTCAATTTAGGTTGAAGAGCAGGAAAATAATGCTTCCTCTTAGGGGGATGTGAGCTGGCAGAGAGCTGACATGAACTGTTAGGAGGCTAGAAGAATTCTGCATATTATCTAAAAAGAAGTCCATGTGTATATATACAAAACCTTGTCAAGATGTATACCTAAAACTTTATACCCTTATTAAGTTCTTATAAACTACTAGGGTGGGTGGATATGGGGGACTTTTGGTATAGCATTTCGTAAATGAGCTAAATACCTAATAAAAAATGGAAAAAAAAAGTTAAAAAAAAATAAAATAAAATTATATAAATAGAGGATGTGCCTAGTACTGCTGAGACTGGATATCCCAGGGTTGGATGGTTCTTAAGGGGGTGTTCCCTTCCATGAGGAGAAGGGGGAGGGGACCAGGGTGGGACTGGGAAGAGAGAAGGCAGGGGGCTGTGATCAAGACGCAAAGTAAATGTAAAAAGTTATCTCAGTCAGTGTTTCTCAATCTTCCTAATGCCGTGACCCTTTAGTGCAGCTCCTCAGGCTGTTGTGACACCCCCAAAATACTTTTGCTGCTACTCCAGAACTAAAATTCTTCTACTGTTATGAACAGTAATGTATATGTCAGATATGCAGAATATTGGATATGTGACCCCCAAAGGGCTCATGACCCATAGGTAGAGAACCACTGATCTACAAGTGTGTTATAGCTGTCCAAATAGAAAGTCATTGGAAATGTTTATCATAGATCATGTAAGGAAAGAATGGCATGTTATTGGATCCCAGTTATTACTCATTAAATCATGAGAGTCCATGAATTTAGTTAAAAACGTTTTAGCAAGAGGGTTAGGAAACTGCCACTATTCATTAATAAGAAGTACATGTTAGATAAAATATTAAAACTAAAGTGCCATGGCATGCTGAGATTTATGGATTTTATTTTTGTAATTGACCTTGTCTTCTATAGTAGTTTTTGCCAAAGACACAGCAATATAACCCATATGATCGTTCTTTAAGACAAACAAAAGAAAAGCTGTTACACTGTACCGCATACATATGGAATGGGCACTGTAATGTGGGTTTCTTTCTTGGTGATCTATGGAAACTTTTGATGATTCTACCTCAACAGGATGAAAAATAAGGTGTTGTCTATTTTCTATTGTTTTTTTTTATTTTGTTTTGTTTTGTTTTGACGAAACAATTATTTAACAGTATTTCTTCAACCATGACTGAAGAGGTGGCTCAGTGGACTAGGCACTTTTAACACATGTGTGAGGATCAGAAATAAGGTCCCCATCACTCATATTAAAGCTACACGAGCATAATTGACCACCTATAATCCCATTGTCTCTTCTAGCAGGAGAGAAAGGGTGTTTAAGCTGTGAGTTCAAGTGAGAACTGACCCCAAAATGTCAAGTGGAGAGTAATCCAGGAAGTCACCCAAAGTCACCATCTGGCCTCTCCAGGCATGCACACACTCATGTCTACACACACATACACACACATGCACATGCCAATGCACACATAAACATGCATACAGATAACACACAAGCCCATGCAATAAAATTGCAAATAAATAAACCTTGTACAGATAAAATTGTTAAATGTTTCTTGGAGCATCCGTGTAGTGGAAGTTTTAGTAGCTACTAAGCATAGTTAATGGTCAAAGGAATCTTGCAATAATGAAGTCAGTGTCCTCAAACTAAATCAGTATAGAATTACTTTCCCCCTCTAAAACCCATAGGTATTTTATGAGAAAAATACTTTTTGGAAAATGATAAATTATTGAGGTGATGCATCTTGCCTTGTCCACTCTTCCTATACTTTCTGACCCGAGACCAGACAGAAATGTCCTCAGGGCCAGCAGTGAAGAGAGCTATGAGTTTTGCATGCCACAAACATAGATGACTAGGATACTGTCTTGTTTTGGAAATTGAGAAACTTATTTGGTGTCTTGTTT